>NC_090750.1:98333469-98426323 GCF_036898095.1 Palaemon carinicauda
TTCTGTCGGGCAACGGAGTTGACAGCTACATGATTATCGGGTAAGTTTAATATTGAAAAATGTAGATTGACGGGGCAGTATTAAATTGTAAAAACGAACGTTTCTTAGATTGGGATGACACGGGCTCTATCTATCGGGAAAGTTGGAAACTAAGCAGGAGCTACCCGTGACTTGCGTTCGGACCGTGCTGAACTTAGAAAATATGTTATTTTCATTAGTAAAATAAATTTTTGAATATACTTACCCGATAATCATGTAGCTGTCAACTCCGTTGCCCGACAGAATTCTACGGAAGGGATACGCCAGCGATCACTATACTAGAAGGGGGTGTACTCACCAGCGCCACCTGTGGCCAGGTACTGCAGTACTTCTTGTTGACACCACCTCAATTTTTTCTCGGTCCACTGGTTCTCTATGGGGAGGAAGGGTGGGTCAATTAAATCATGATTATCGGGTAAGTATATTCAAAAATTTATTTTACTAATGAAAATAACATTTTTCAATATTAAACTTACCTGATAATCATGTAGCTGATTCACACCCAGGGAGGTGGGTGAAAACCAGTGTACATGACTATAAGATAGCTAAGTATCCCGTATTTCATATTATCAGTTATTCAAAATAACAATGAAATAATAAGTACCTGGTAAGGAAGTCGACTTGAACCATTACTCTGCCTTTAATAAGTTCGTCTTCCTTACTGAGCGCAGCGTTCCTCTTAGGAGGCTGAACAACTCTAAGGTGCTGAAGTATACAGGGCTGCAACCCATACTAAAGGACCTCTACACAACCTCTAACCCAGGCGCTTCTCAAGAACGAATTGACCACCCGCCAAATCAAAAAAGGATGCGGAAGGCTTCTTAGCCTACCGTAACAACCCAAAAAACAACAACAAAAGCATTCAAGAGAAAGGTTAAAAAAGGTTATGGGATTAAGGGAATGTAGTGGCTGAGCCCTCACCTACTACTGCACTCGCTGCTACGAATGGTCCCAGGGTGTAGCAGTTCTCGTAAAGAGACTGGACATCTTTAAGATAAAATGATGCAAACACTGACTTGCTCCTCCAATAAGTTGCATCCATAATGCTCTGCAGAGAACGGTTCTGTTTAAAGGCCATCGAAGTGGCTACAGCTCTCACTTCGTGGGTCCTTACCTTCAGCAAAGCAAGGTCTTCATCCTTCATGTGAGAATGGGCTTCTCTAATCAGAAGCCTTATATAATACGAAACTGCGTTTTTGGACATAGGCATCGAAGGTTTCTTGATTGCACACCATAAGGCTTCTGACTGTCCTCGTATAGGTTTTGACCTATTAAGATAGTATTTCAGAGCTCTGACAGGGCAAAGAACTCTTTCTAGCTCGTTACCCACCATGTTGGAAAGGCTAGGAATTTCAAACGATCTAGGCCAAGGACGTGAAGGAAGTTCATTCTTAGCTAAAAATCCGAGCTGTAAAGAACATGTTGCAGATTCGGATGTGAACCCAATGTTCTTGCTGAAGGCGTGAACCTCACTAACTCTTTTAGCTGTTGCAAGGCAGACGAGGAAAAGAGTCTTGAGAGTAAGGTCTTTGAAGGAAGCTGACTGGAGAGGTTCGAACCTAGGAGACATAAGGAACCTTAAGACTACGTCTAGATTCCAGCCTGGAGTGGATAAACGACGTTCTTTAGAAGTCTCGAAAGATTTAAGGATGTCTTGAAGGTCTTTGTTGGAAGAAAGGTCCAAACCTCTGTGGCGGAGAACTGAAGCCAACATACTTCTGTACCCTTTAATCGTAGGAGCCGAAAGGGATCTCTCATTCCTTAGATGTAATAGGAAGTCAGCTACTTGGGTTACAGAGGTATTGGTAGAGGAAACTGCATTGGCTCTGCACCAGCTTCGGAAGACTTCCCACTTGGATTGGTAGACTCTACGAGTGGATACCCTCCTTGCTCTGGCAATCGCTCTGGCTGCCTCCTTCGAAAAGCCTCTAGCTCTAGCGAATCTTTCGACAGTCTGAAGGCAGTCAGACGAAGAGCGTGGAGGTTTGGGTGTACCTTGTCTACGTGAGGTTGACGTAGAAGGTCCACTCTTAGAGGGAGAGTCCTGGGAACGTCGACCAGCCATAGTAGTACCTCTGTGAACCATTCTCTTGCAGGCCAAAGGGGAGCAACCAGCGTCAGCTGTGTCCCTTCGTGCGAGACGAACTTCTGAATGACTCTGTTGATGATCTTGAACGGCGGGAATGCATAAAGGTCGAGATGGGACCAATTCAGCAGAAAAGCATCCACGTGAACTGCTGCTGGGTCTGGAACTGGGGAACAGTACAAAGGAAGCCTCTTGGTCATGGAGGTGGCGAACAGATCTATCGTAGGCTGACCCCACAAGGTCCAAAGTCTGTTGCACACGCTCTTGTGAAGGGTCCATTCCGTGGGGATGACTTGATCTTTTCTGCTTAGGCGATCTGCTGAGACGTTCATGTTGCCCTGAATGAACCTCGTTACTAGAGTGAGATTTAGACTTCTTGACCAAATGAGGAGGTCCCTTGCTATCTCGTACAGCTTCCTCGAATGGGTCCCTCCCTGCTTGGAGATGTAAGCCAAGGCTGTGGTGTTGTCGGAGTTCACCTCCACCACCTTGCCTAGCAGGAGGGACTTGAAGTTCATTAAGGCCAGATGAACTGCCAGCAGCTCCTTGCAGTTGATGTGGAGCGTTTCCTGTTCCTTGTTCCATGTTCCCGAGCATTCCTGTCCGTTCAAGGTCGCGCCCCAGCCCGAGTCTGATGCGTCCGAGAAGAGATGAAGATTGGGGGTCTGAATCGCTAACGATAGACCCTCCTTGAGAAGGATGTTGGTCTTCCACCACAAGAGAGTGGTCTTCATCTCTTTGGTGACAGGAATAGAGACTGCTTCGAGCGTCAAATCCTTGTCCCAATGAGCTGCTAGATGGAATTGGAGAGGGCGGAGGTGGAGTCTCCCTAACTCGACGAACAGGGCTAACGATGACAGGGTCCCTGTTAGACTCATCCACTGTCTCACCGAGCAACTGTTCCTCTTCAGCATGCTCAGGATGCATTCTAGGGCTTGGCTTATCCTTGGGGCCGATGGAAAAGCCCGAAAAGCCTGACTCCGAATCTCCATTCCCAGGTAAACAATGGATTGGGAGGGAATGAGCTGGGACTTTTCTAAGTTGACTAATAGACCCAGTTCCTTGATCAAGTCCAAAGTCCAGTTGAGACTCTCCAGACAGCGACGACTCGTGGGGGCTCTTAACAGCCAGTCGTCTAAATAACGGGAGGCTCTGATGTCCGATAACTGGAGGAATTTTGCAATATTCCTCATCAGATGCGTAAACACCATAGGAGCTGTGCTTAGGCCAAAACACAGGGCTTGGAATTGGTACACAACCTTTCCAAAAACGAATCTCAGGAAAGGTTGGGAGTCTGGATGAATAGGAACGTGAAAGTAAGCGTCTTTCAGATCCAACGAGACCATCCAGTCCTCCTGCCTGACCGCTGCTAGGACCGACTTCGTCGTCTCCATAGTGAACGTCTGCTTGGTGACATAAGCATTGAGCGCGCTGACGTCCAGCACCGGTCTCCAACCTCCTGTCTTCTTGGCCACCAGAAAGAGACGGTTGTAGAAGCCCGGGGATTGATGGTCCCGGACTATAACCACTGCCTTCTTCTGTAACAGGAGCGACACCTGGTGTAACGCTAGCCTCTTGTCCTTTTCCTTGTAGTTGGGAGAGAGGTTGATGGGAGAAGTGGTCAGAGGGGGTTTGCGGCAGAATGGTATCCTGTAACCCTCCCTTAGCCACTTGACAGACTGGGCGTCTGCACCTCTTCTTTCCCAAGCTTGCCAGAAGGTCTTGAGTCTGGCTCCTACTGCTGTCTGGAGAGGAGGAGAGTCAGTGTTTGCCTTTTGAAGTCTTGGGACCTTTCCTAGACCTGCTCCTGGAAGAGTCTGGACGGGTAATTCCTCGGCTGGGGGCTCTGCCACGAAAGGGCGGAATAAACCTTGTAGCAGGAGTATCGGCCACTGGGGTGCGGTAAGTTCTGGGAACTGAGGGAGCAACCTTAGCCTTACGAGCTGAAGAGGCCACAAGGTCATGAGTGTCCTTCTGAATAAGGGCCGCAGACAAATCCTTGATAAGCTCTTCGGGGAACAAGAACTTAGAAAGCGGAGCAAAAAGTAGTTGAGACCTTTGACAAGATGTGATGCCAGTAGAAAGAAAAGTGCAAAGTTGCTCCCTTTTCTTAAGTACTCCTGAAACAAACATTGATGCAAGCTCGCCGGACCCATCCCGAATTGCTTTATCCATACAGGACATTATAAGCATGGCTGAGTCCTTGTCCGCAGGGGTAGTCTTCTTGCTCAAGGCCCCCAGGCACCAGTCGAGAAAATTGAAAATCTCAAAGGCACGAAATATACCCTTTAAGAAGTGGTCTAAGTCGGAAAAGGTCCAGCAGACCTTAGAGCGCCTCATCGCCGATCTACGAGGAGAGTCGACCAAACTTGAGAAGTCAGCCTGGGCAGAGGCAGGGACTCCCAAGCCTGGTTCCTCTCCTGTGGCATACCATACGCCCGCCTTAGAAGTCAGCTTAGTAGGTGGGAACATAAAAGAAGTCTTCCCTAGTTGCTGTTTGGACTGCAACCAATCCCCTAACATTCTTAAAGCTCTCTTAGAGGATCTAGCAAAGACGAGCTTAGTATAGGCCGACTTAACAGGTTGCATGCCCAGCGAAAACTCAGATGGAGGAGAGCGGGGGGTAGCAGAAACAAAATGGTCCGGGTATACCTCTCTGAAAAGAGCCAGGACCTTGCGAAAGTCGATGGAGTGAGGAGAAGACTTGGGTTCCTCCACGTCCGAAGAGGGATCATCTAGGTGCGCAGCTTCCTCCTCAGAAACCTCATCACCAGAGTGTTGCGAAGCGAGAGGTAAAGTAACAGCGGTGTGCTGAACAGCAGAATCTTGACAAGCGGGTGCATAAACACTTGCGGTTTCATCCTCAAGTCTCTGTTGAAGAGGATGAGGGCTGGTAACGACAAAGTCAAGAGGTTGGGAAGAAGGAGGTTCTGCGGCGGTCTGAGGAGCAAGTGTGGAGAGAGGCGACTGAATTAAAACCTGAGGTTCAGGCTGCAAAGACTGGTCAAGTAGAGCAGAGGAAGGTAGGTGCATGCGTTGAGGTGGCTGACTCCTAGCATGAGCTTCCTGTCTCAAGAGTTGCGCTTGCTGCAAGGGTTGAGGTGGATGCGCAGTAGCAGGTTCCTGTCTCACGAGTTGAGGTTCTTGAGGTGTGAGCTGCGAGAGTTGAGGTAGCGGCTGCGCAGAACGCAGTTCCTGTCTCACGAGTTGAGGTTCTTGAGGTGCTAGCCTCAAGAGTTGAGGCTCTCGCCTTGAGGAAAGTTGAGGTCGCTGCAGCGAGAGCTGAGGTGGCTGCCTCATGGATGGAAGAGGTTGTCGTACCTCAAGAGGTTGTTGCCTCGATGGTCTAACCGCAAGAGGAAGAGGAGGATGTAAGGCATAAGACTCCTGTTCCCATTGTTGAGGTTGCCTTAAGGAAGGTGGAGGTTGCTGCACAACGCTGGTAACTGGCAACTCCGAACGCGGTAAGGTAGCTTGAGGAACCTCAACTTCGTACGTCAGGCAGCCTGGACTGCGGTGAGGCGGAGCGCTCGCAGGAGGAGGTGTTACTTTCTCTGTCTGAAACTCACGCATTAAGACCGCAAGCTGCGACTGCATGGACTGCAGCAAAGTCATCTTGGGATCAACAGACGATAAGGTCTGTTGAGGCAAAGCCTTAACAGAAGATGAGGTCTGCTGAGGCATCGCCTTACCTCTCTTAGGAGGTGTGCAGTCACCTGATGACTGCGGAGAGTCAGAGCTAACCCAATGACTGCATCCAGGTTGTTGAACTCTTGAGGTCTGGACTTTACGTTTAAGAGGTCTTGAGACCTGAGTCCAGCGTTTTCTCCCAGAAATTTCTTCTGCAGACGAGGAAAATAAGGGCTCAATCGTCTGCGGGTGGGAGTGACGGTCTCTGTAAGACACGCCCGCAACCACCGAGGATACTTCTGTGCGCCGATCAAGGCCTTCCGAACCCTTTTGCCCTTCGACATTGCTTCTCCCCTGGGCTTGGGAGCTTGCAAGAGGTCCCGGACTGGGAGGACGACTGGCACGCACAGAAGTACCCTCACGCACAACACTGACACTGACACTGACACTAGCACTCGGCACCGCACTGACACTAGCACTCGGCACCGCACTGGCACTACCACTTCCCACTGCACTTTTGACCTTAAGTTCCTTGACGTCCGCCAAGAGGAACTTGTGGTCACTCACTACCGATTCCACTTTGTCACCTAAAGCCTGAATGGCACGCAAAACATCGGACATATCAGGCTGAGCATAAATAGTAGGTTCGGGGGTAGCCACTACAGGGGGAGGAAAAGGTTGAGGATCATGAGGTGAGGAATAAAGCGAAGAGCGAGCAGAACTCCTCCTAACTCTCTCTCTCTCTAACTTAGTGGTATATTTAAGGAATCGAACAAACTCAAGTTCCGAAAGTCCGGCGCATTCCTCACATCGATCTTCCAACTGACAGGCTATTTCCCTACAGTCGGAACAAGCGGTGTGAGGATCAACCGAGGCCTTCGGAATACGCCTATTACAAGACCTACATCGTCTATGGGGAGGGGCTTGAGAAATGTCGAACATCTTGAATCAAAGAGCTAGACAAGGGGGATTCCAAATAAAGCCAAAGATCGTTAACCATTAATCAAATCAAATAAAAGCTATCTAAGCTAATAGAAAAGTTTCCAGTATAGCGAAAGCTGAAATCTTAGAGCAATACTTCACCAAAAACCGTGAACAATACTCCAAAATTATAAGCGTATCCATGAACGTCTTGCCGGAAGCACGACAGAGGAAAAATTGAGGTGGTGTCAACAAGAAGTACTGCAGTACCTGGCCACAGGTGGCGCTGGTGAGTACACCCCCTTCTAGTATAGTGATCGCTGGCGTATCCCTTCCGTAGAATTCTGTCGGGCAACGGAGTTGACAGCTACATGATTATCGGGTAAGTTTAATATTGAAAAATTGCTGTGAACATGATAAAATAACATCATATTATGGTATGTTGGATCATTGTAAAGAACATCTTCCCCATAATGAAAAACGATTTGGCTAGTAATAAGAAAGATATTCCCCCGTCCCCAAAAACTACAGACACCCCATGTTTGTGACCTGGGAAGGTGGTCCGGGGGCTTGCCCCCAAGTAGGTGTTGTGACCTGGGAACTTCTAGGTTAGGTTAAGTGGGTTTGTTAGGTTCTGTACCCTTTTGTACCTTTTTATATATTGTGTATAGGGTATATGGAAAAATGCTTTAAAATACACATGCTAATATTATAGTAGCATTGCTAATGTTAGCCATGGCAGTGTAACATTGGTAACGTTGGGTAACATTTGCAGTAAATACGTTCGTGACGAGTGAAGTGACACAAAAATTGAACAAGTCATTATATCTAAAAATTTCAAAAGAAAATATATAACAAGAGGCCTTATATTTAAACATTTTGGGTAGTTTGAAGCGGTACGGCCAAGCGTCCTAATTTGCTTATTATCGCTCCGACTGTTATCTTGTATAGAATAAAAACATTTGGAAATGGTCTACGGATCTTAAATATGTTGTGTAAGGGGGGGGTCCACGCCCCCCTGGATAAGGACACGGCTTTTAGCATAGGTTAGGTGGGTTTTTTAAGTTAGCTTCTCCCGTCGTACTCGTAGGTAAGGAAACTGTTGTGTAAGGAGGGTGGGGGGGGGGTCCTGGGTAAGGATACGGCTTTTAGCATAGGTTAGGTGGGTTTTTTAAGTTAGCTTCTCCCGCCAAAATCATTTTTAGAACAACGGCCACAGTTCAGAATATTCCCGTTTTCTACGGGATCTGGCCGTCACCCTACAAAGGCTCCAACATTTCAAGAGAAAATATATGTTTTCCTGTAAAAAAATAAAGTGGATTAACTGGTTTTCACCTTCGTTTCAGTCGTAATAACAGCAACCAGTTTGGCTACTTAAAGTTAGTCGAACTGGTTGTTCTGTTTGTGGATGAAATGAAAGTCAAACTCGGTCAAATCACGTTATTTACTACAGGAAAACATATATTTTCTGTTTGAGATCAGAATCTGTAATAGAGTGCTTTCAATGACGTCACTGAGAATCGCCGGCGGCCATGCTGGAGGGCATACAAAGCGAAAACATGACGGCTGCTACAGCGAATATGGACAATGAGAGCGACTTTGTCAAACAATTGTCGGGTGATGATACGCGTTTATACAAGCAGAAACTCGATCTAATTGATGGCCTAGATCCATACCAGATGCAGAATTCATTCAGTCAAAATATTGAGGATTTTCCCAGTATTTCATAGATTGATATGGTGAACTACTTGGTACTGTCGGCCAACCCAGAACATGAGTGGGCATACATTTCCATTGAATAATCTGCTTCCAGAATTTGTTGTTTTTCCCTTTAATGCTTTTAAGTCCAAAATTAGATAAACACTGGGCCGATGAAGAGAGTGTTTATAATTATAATGCTAATATTGATCATTTAGCCTAACCTTGTGTATTATAATTTTTTATTGTCAAAATGTTTGTAAAAGTTTTGCATTATTATGTCAAATCTTTATCAGTTCATGCCTAACCATTGTGTTTGTGTTTGGTTACAAATGCTATAATTTCTTATATACATATAAACACACGATGGACAAACTCTATTGTAATGCTCTTGGATGATCGTTTTGCCTCCTTGCAATTAAATGCGCAAGTTTAATTATTTTTTGGATGTTTCACATATAAGCTGAAGACCCCTTCGGATTAAACCAGCTTTCAGATATTATTATTATTATTTATAATCAATGTTTATTCATCACATAGGCCTGTATGTCTGCACAATTTAATACACAAATCAAAATAAATATAAATATACACTTGATTATATATAGGCATGAGCACCTTGGCGAAATAGAGACCTAGGTAAGTAGCCTTTGTTAATATAGCCAATATGGGCGCTTTTAATTTTTGTTTTGTAAATCTGAGATGCCCCTTTTGATGTTTAAAAATTGAGATGCCCCCTCCCCCACACACACTACACACTGAACTGACGATGATACTTGTGAAGTCACCCATGCGATCGGATATAGCATGTTTACACAGGAATAATGATACTTTTAGGGCCTAGCCGAGACTGACCTGATATGAAATAATCAGAACAGATACGTGCTTAGGGTAGTGAGGATTCACGTAGATCAGCCCGTGATATTCTGGTCAACCACAAGTCACGTCTGCACTTGGATAATTCTTCTGTATCTTTGTCCTGATTCTGAATAACTGCCGGTATGCGGTAGAAACTCTTGTCATCTCTTCGTCCTCGATTCCCACAGCCAACAATAGCGCAAAAACTGGGCATTGTGTGAATGTGAATGTGATGAAATGGCTAAATATTCAACAGTTCAACCATAGCTATTCACTGAACGCGTCTTTGTATGCCCTCCAAGATGGCGGACCGGAAGTTTGATGACGCGTATTGAAAGGACTCTATACAGTAAATCTTTACCTAGTATAGTATAGTATAGTATAGTATGGTATAGTAATACGATAGGGAAGTGTTGTGGGCTGAAAGACGGAGGCAGACTTGAACTTATAGCCTCTACAAACTCCTATAAGAATTCATATTATCATTATAAACTATAAAACACTGGACGTATACTTACAATAACTATGAGCTTCATGAAGTCAGCGTCGGTAACAACGTTGGGTTGAGGAACTTGAGGATTTGTTGACGTTGACGTTCCAGGTTCCAGGTTCTGTGGTGAGTCTGGTGACCCGGGTGAGACATAGCCTTTACAACGGCGCCTCCAGCGTTTATCTTATTGTACTGTTTTGTCTTTTCTTCCACATCAGGTTTAATACTTTTTTTTCTTTTCTATATTTGTTTCACTAAATAAAAATAATCCTACTATCTTCTTTAAGTCTTCCTCGTATGGTTATTGTAGCTCAATTAGTTCATTCCTTTCTTTTCTATATTCCTGGCAAAATAACAAAAAATGTATCAAATCTTCCTCCTCATTTTCACAAAAATTACAGTTTGTATTCCCCCTATTGTGTCTATTTACAATATTTAGTTTTAACGTCTTAGTTCTTTCTCTAAAAAAAAATATCACTGAAGCAAATGGAAAGAAATTATTTTTTTTTCACACACCAAGGCCCGCCTGAACAGACCTTTAGTGTTTGGTGGAGGGCGAGAAATAAATCCCTAAAAGTAAGTAAAAGTAAGTAAATGTATTGTCATAAATTAACTCTTTAATTTCTTTCTTCCACGTTCTATATATTTCTAAGTTCACTTTACTTTCTCTTCTTTCCACTTTTCGTATCCAACTTTCTGGTTTCCGTTTTTATTTCTGTCTTGTTCATTCTTCTTATTTGTCTTATGCCTAAACTTAATTCTTCCAAATACTTTGCAGGTTGTTTCCACCATCTTCCTTCTTTTTCTTGAATATCCTGGATAATTATTTTCAGTATGTCCTTCTTTCCATTCAGGGTACGATTTAAGTAAAGTAACTTCCCATCCATCACCCTTGCTTTCATAGAAGATGCACCTATCTCCCCTCTTAGAGTAGTATTAGCTGTGCTTTTAGTGGCACCTTAAATCTTCCTGTATACCCCATTCTCTATTCTTTGTAGTTTCTCTATTTCAGTTTCTGTTAGATTTATAATACTTGTTCCGTACAAAATAGACGGTAAAGCAATACTTTTCCAGAACGCTGTATCACTTGAATTTACTGTTTTCATGCGTCTTATTTCGCCCTAACATTGTAATAAAAAACTGTTTGAGAGTTTTACTATCCCTATATTCTGTATAAAATGATTGAACAATAAAATTCTATTGTTCCTCCGCTTAAACAAAGTCATCTAGACCGAGGTAATTTGTTCCAACACGTTATACTTGCCTTACCTATTACCTTGCTCTTGGACCAGCAGGTACTTCTTGATGTTGGGCGAGTTTCATTTATCATGCAACTTCGAGACTTTCCATAAGTCCAATAGGACTCATCCTTGTTGGGGGTCAGGAAGCAGTAAGATAGTACATGCTTAACTGAAGTGACATATACCGGTAATGTCACAGGGCTCTTGGGTCATTAGACCAAATGAATATTGTCTAGAAGTTGAAGGCACTACTGAGGGGAAAAAATCCACGATACATTAATTCTCTGGTACAGTTCCATCAGGACGACATGGCCTAAAATCCGTTTTTTGGGCTCAGGCCATGTCGTCGTGATGGAAGTTCCTTCAAAGGTAGCTTCCTAGGTATATTTGACTACAGTGATATATCCCAGAGAATTTGTCAAAGGTATCCAGAATTCTAACTCCTGGAGCAAATATCCCTTAAAATTTTACGAAGGGATATCGCGTAATATCAGAGGACGTATTCTTGACACGTCTCATGGCTATCTACACCCCCCAATAGAGCTTTCACTACGAGGGGAAAGAGAGGCAAGAATAGGGTGAGTCGTTCCAGAGACATCGCTCTCGACGAGTCACTACTGTACCGCAAATAGCGCAGAATGCGATAAATGCAAGGAGTGGTACTGCCTCCAGTGCATTAATTTAGCAACCACAACAAAAAGCCAAAAAAAAAAAAACTCTGATCAAAATGACAGAAAAGATTGATGGGCTTTTCTGGTTTTGTGCAGGCTGCTCAGTAGAAACAAAACAATTCCTGATGGGAAAATGTGGTGACGTAAAAGACAAAAACAAAAAAGGAGAAAATTTAATGTCAGAGTCGCAAATGGGAAACCACATAAATTTGATGTCAAAATTGCTGGAAGATAACTGCTACAAAATCAGTTCACGAGATGCTGAAATAGAAATGCTTAAAAAAGAGTGTCGGAACTATAAAGATGAGCTAGAATTGTGCCTAGGTGAACTAGCTGACCATAAACGTACAATAGGGAACCAATGGTCCTACATTGAGGACTTGAAGATAATCAACAGAAATTTGATAACAGAGGGCAAAGTAGAGGAGTTGGCAAATGAAAGGGAAACTAGTTTAGAAAGAACAGAGACAACAGAGGGGGGAAAATTCAAATTCAGGTGAAAATAATTCAGTGGTAAATAATGAAGAAAGCAAAGATGAAACAAGTAACGATGGAAAAGAGAAAGAACAGAATGAGATTCCCTCAGAAAAACGGAAAGAAAAGACCCCCAAAATATGCTACTACTTTAGAAAGGGAATCTGTAAAAAAGGACGATCATGCGACTTCCTCTACAGACGCAGCCAGGAAGGTGATGATAACCCTCAGAGAAACGAGATGAGGAAGCATATTCAATGTAAGTTTTACAAAGAAGGCAGGTGTAGGTTAGGCAGGGAGTGCAAATATGGTCACTGGGAAAAGAAAATGGTCAACAAAATAAACTATGGGAAAGATGGATCGAAAATATGCAGAGATTATGTGAACGGTACCTGCAAAAGAGGCCATACATGCTCATTCAGGCACAACAGTGTTACATTCAATGAAACCAGATCAAAATTTAGAGGAAACGAGGAGCAGTATGAACATATAAAGGGGGGAAAAGTAAGGAATCAAGTAAGCAACGGTCCAAGTAGAAAAAGGATGGAAAACCAATTAAATTTTTTAAATTCAAGAATGGAGGAAATGGGGAGATTGATACGAGAAATAAGGTACGAAAAATCATACAACCCAAGCCAACACAACTTGACGTGGGCAGAAAGGGCAGTGGGAAACCCAAACACAGCCTTAGGAATGGACTACATGATACCACAGGGTGGTCAAGGAAGAACAGGTCGTTGCCTGTAAAAATGGAGGAGAAAGGAAGAAATAAAAAGAGAAGAGGAAAAAAGAACGCAAAATTTTACAAAGCTTTCAAGCTCTATTACATTAACATAAGGAGCATAAAATCAAAGGTGGACTCGCTAGAGGAAATAATAGAAAAAGTTAAACCAACCGTTATTTGCATCACAGAAACACATCTGAAGGAGGAAGAAAATTTGAAGATAGCAGGTTATAGGGTCTTTAATAATAATAGAAAATCAAACGGAGGAGTGTTGATTGCAATAAAAAATGAATTGCAAAATGTAACGGTGGAAATAAAAAGCGAAAATCAGGGTCACGAGTCTCAATGGGTAAAAATTGATAATGGGAAGACTAAAGTCAGATTAGGAGTAATCTATGCCCCACAAGAAAATAAAACAAAGTCAAGCCATTTAGAAAATATGTACAAGTCTATTAAAGACGAAATAATGATAGCAAATAGCAGAGAAGAAAAAGTAATTGTAATGGGAGACTTCAACTGTAAAGTAGGAAGCATAATAAAAAACAATAGTAATGAGATTACAAAATCAGGCAAAATGTTAAGAGATTTAGCAGAGGAGTCCAACATGATAATTGCAAATAGCAACCCGAAATGCAGAGGGACTTGGACGAGAATTGAAAAAGAGAAGAAATCAGTGATAGATTATGCTCTAGTTAGAGAAGAAGACGAAGAAGGCATTAGGAGCATGGTAATTGACGAAGAGAAATTAATAACACCCTACAGAATATCAAAAGAAATGGTGTATTCTGATCACTGTGCCATCCTACTCGAAATGAATTGGTTGACCCTAAACAAGAAAGAAAGAAAGGTAAGATATAAAATAGTCTGGAACCATCTAAAAGTCCACAAAGATAAAAAGGAACTCATAAAGATTGCCAAAGAAAAAGCTAATATAAGAATAAAATATTCAAAATGGCAAAAAAAAAGTGCAAGAAATATTAAGAAAATGTAGTGTAAAAGAGACAAACAGAAAAAACAAGAGGTCCAAGGAATTAAGGAAATTAATGAAACTTAAAAGAACCTTAAAAAAGAATTGTATTAATGTTGGAAAGGAAAACAATGAGGTCAAGAGAAGAATGAAAGTACAGGAGAGCCTTGTTGACCTATACATACAAGAAGAAAAACAAAAAGAGGAAGGTTTAAGAATAATCAAGCAAGTAGAAGAAATCAAAGCAAAAGGAGGTATAAACAGCACAGCCTTCTGGGAATTCAAGAAGAAAGTGGATGGAAAAAATGCCAGTAAATGTACAGCAATCAGAGGAAAGGATGGAGAAATAATAGAGGATATTGAAGAAATAAAGAAAGAATATGAGAAATTCTACAGTGATTTATTTAAGCTAGAAAATCCCCTAAGTGAAGAAGAGACCCTGGCAGAAGAAATCAACAACATGTTTGATAAATGGCTGTCAGGAAGTGACAGAGTGAGATCCAGCAAGGAAGAAAAAATAACATATCAAGAAGTAGAAGCCATCATAAAAAGCCTGAAAGACAAATACACAATGGACAGGCAAGGATTGAACAATGTTATGATTAAAATGATGGGGAATGAGATAATAGAAAGCCTGAAGCTGATACTCACAGAAATTGACGAAAGCATATGTATCCCTAAAGAGTGGGAAGAGATGTGGATACTTTCAATCCACAAAAAGGGAAATAAAATGGAACTAGAAAATAAAAGAGGCTTATTTATTACAAGCATAATTAGTAAAATATACGAGAAAATAAGGATGAAAAAATATAAGGACAGATTCAAAGAAGAGATGAGTCGATTCCAATGTGGAGGCATTGAAGGAAGATCTACGGCCGATCATCTGCTTACACTAAATGCAGTAATAGACTATAATGCCTATTTGGGAGGGTCGACATACGTATGGTTCTGTGATGCGTATAAGTGCTGTGATAAGCTAGATCTAAAGGACTGCATAAAAGAAATGGGAAAAATGATAGGATGGAAAGAAGCATTGATAGTTAAAAAAATGAATGAAAAAGGTAGAGCAGCCACCAACTGCCCAACAGGTACAACAGAAGATATAACGATTGAAGGAAATGTTAGACAAGGAACTATATATGGACCCAAGCTATGCAGTATAGCAACTGACAAAGTTAATAGCATTAGCAGAAAAAAATATCACATTGATAAGAAATATTGAAATTGAATTACTTGTATATGTAGATGATATAATGTTTCCCTCAGGAAGGAAAGATGGTATCGAAAGTGCCTTAAGTAACTGTCATAGCCTAGAGACCCTAAAGAAATTCACTATAAACACCAACCCCAAAAAATCGGGTGTATTAAGAATTAACAAAAGAAAGAAAGAGAAAGAGGTGGAGATTGAAACAAAAGTGAAGAACGGAAAAGTAAGTTTAGTTAAGGAATATAAGTATCTGGGTGAATGGTATACAGAGAAGGGAAACAAAGAATTGAGTATCAGTAAAAAAACCCAGAGGGTTGCATATATGACCCAAGAAATAAGAAAATATGGGGATACGAGAAAAGTTGGAAAGATGGCATTGGAAGTCAGAAAGAAAATATATGAAACAGTAGTTGTACCAACAATATTTGCCAACGTGGAGACCTGGAGTGTAATTAGGGACAAAGATATGAAAGATCTAGAAAACCTCCAATACAAGATAATAAGAAATATGTATGAACTACCTGCGAGTACTCCATATTGGGGCATACTTGCAGAAACAGGAATATGGCCGGTGTCCTGCAGAATAGAATATAAGAAGTTAATGCTCTTCCATAACATCATAAACTCCGAGGAAAAAAGACTAGTAAGAGAGATAATTGAGGATCAGTTGAAGAACCCGTATGGGAAGTGGTGGAGCAAGAGCGTAGAAGAAATCTGCAGTAAATATGGGATGGAAGTGGAAGAAATAAGAAGTTGGGGAAAAAGGACCCTGAAAAAAGAAATCAAGAAAAGAATTATAGAAAAAATAGAAGAAACTATTGAAGAAAAAAAGAAAATAATGAAAAAATTAAGATTTATTAAAGGAAATGGCCCTATGCCTTATATCAGAGAAATGTATCTGGATAAGGCATCCCTTGTGATGAAAGCAAGATTAAATATGCTCAACTTAAAAGCAAATTTCAGGGGAAAATATGATGACAATTTGTGTGATCTATGCAAAGAGGAAGAAGACACCACCGAACATTTATTTTTATGCCCAAAGTTAGAACAGCTAAAGAATGTAGAAATAAGTTTAGGTATGCTGAAAAATCCTAGCAGGGATCTGGCTGCATTTATAGATAGGGCAATGAATAGAAAAGAAGAGTTTAGGAAGCCCAAACTGATGACCACAACAGGTTGCCAAAACTGATGATAGCAAGGTGTTATCCTATCCAATTTCAAAGTAGAAGGGAATAAAAGTAAAGATTGTGAACCTCATTATGATATTAATTTATTTAAGGCACAGATGATATAAACTTAATAATAAGAATAACCTTAGAAGCTTTGCACCTATCTATAAAGTGATAGAGTGCCCACAAACTTATTTGGCGGAGTGAGCAATAAGGAACCAGGAACCAGGAACCAGTGCCACCCGAGGCGCCACCGTCATTCTTTCGTTTGTAGCTTCGATAGACCGGTGATTTTCCCAGTGTCAAAAATTGACATTTATTCCCTTTGAATAAAAATATTCTTAGTTTACGAGTATTTGTTTTCTAATGTATTTCCCGGTTTCTATGAATATATGTTTAAATGTGATTATTTTCCTCCACAGAAGTCGTTTTATTTTATTAACTATATCAATGAATTTGTATGAATTAGTATAATAATATTTAAAGTAATAAGCTACCTTTCTTGCAAATTTTATCCATCTAGATCAGATAAGATAACGTATCATCCCATTGTTGTCAAACTTCTTCCTATGGAGATTGTTTGATTATTGTAGGGGCACATGCCAGTAATTTAAACTTGCCTTCCGGACGAAACCCCTTTTTTTTTGTATGTTGGGTTACAATTAAATCAGTTGATGTTTGTTCCGTAACCCTTGTAAATTTGTAAATGTGACAACATTGTACTCCTCTCGAGTTCTCTTCCAGGGTGGAAATGTGACGCGGGCAGGTTTCTACCGGCAGACTCCAAAAGGCAAGTACTTAGAAGATATTTTTTCCTGAATCCGACCACCATCATCACCTCGTGAACCATCGCATTGTTGCAGCAATGTTCTTATAAGAATACTCTGTAACCCCGTTTGATATTTGTTTAATTTCTATCAAGTAACGTAAATTTTGTTCATTTGTGGTAATGTTAATGTTCGCTCTTTAACGTAACTCTGATGATTTTTGTTTGTGTGCTTTAAATATTAAATATATGTCAAACTTTTTAATTGAATCTTTGTGAACCCGTGTGGCATCACCCCCAAAAGAATCGGTGCAGGAAATATAGTTTGAATCAAAGATAAACGGCAGATGTCTCTTAAGTAAGTTTGTTTCTCAGTTCTGTAACTTGGCCTCGTGCAAAGCTGGTGCACGAGGGTTTACAGTTTAAAGAAAGTTATCATATGTGGTTGTAAATTCCCCAGTGTTTCCCCACAGAGTTGTTAAAGTTTGTTTTTGACGAATGCGGGTTGCGCATGCGTGGATCCTCAGTCGTCTTTGAGTGATTTGACTCAGAATCGAGTTAGTACCGGCTCACATACGTGACTGTTAGGGTCTTTGTTACCCTACGGTATCTCAGGGGAGGGAAGGAATTAACACACAACGAGAGGAGTTCTTATCATCATGGATTAAGCTAAGTCAAAATTTTATAAGTGTTTTGTGATGTTAGTGATATTGAAGGGCATGCATGCACGTTAGATATCGTTACTAGCAGACATTTGTAAAATAAGACTATACTTCGGGTTGCCGGATAGGAAATTTTACAATGAATAGTTAAGGTTAGTAATAAATATGAATAATTTATTCCTGGTCAAATAATGATATAAGCATAGCGCAATTTCTCGATTTATTGAATGAAAGGAACAGAAGAGAATCATGAATTTTCCAACGCTTGAACAAGTGAATTAGTTGGAAAAGGATTTCCCCTGATTGGTCAGTCTCTACTTGTTTTGTAGTCACGTGATCAGTGGTAACTTTGTTAGCTCCGTGCTAAGTATTGTCATTCAGCGTTGGACACTTCAAGTGGACAGTTACAACTTTACTTTTGGAGGACGACATTATGTCACGTAGCGAAGACCAAATGGAACAACAAAACTCGGGCAGTATTGAATTTGTGTTACAACAAGTTTTAGAGCAGCTCAAGCAACAGAAGAGCGAGTTGAACCATTTGCGAGAGGAGGTGAAAGACAGTAACGTTTCTGTTAAATCTGAGGTCACCAAGTTGTTGGAGAAAGAACTCACGTGGAAACGTGAAGGTAACAAGCAGCAATATAATTTCAACTGTGACATTGATCAAGACTGTGTTCAGGCTTTGTGGGCTATTACCAACAATAAATTTAATTATGTTACAAATTTGCTAAAGGACTGCTCAGAAAAAATAAAAAAACACAATAAACTTATACGCATTGCCGACACCTCGGAGGCAGGGTGGGATACAGTGAAATTATATGAAACGAATCCAGTCGCTAGTGACAGCGAAGATGAGTCCAGGATTAACAAAGCAGAAAACAGAGATCTCAAGAAGAGGAAACAGGCAGTTACGAGAAGAGAAGCATCGAAAAAGCGTTCTCAAATTCCTACTGCCGGGCCTCTTATTTATCCTGGTCAGTTTAGTTCATCACAGTCGTGGATGAGTCCAACTTTTGGAACGGGAGACAGTCATAATTTTCCAGGACCATCGGGTAATTTTCGTGCCTTCGGTGGAAGGAAAGGACCGTCGGGATGATGTTTCTCCTGCGGGAGCTTCCAGCACTACAGAAAGGACTGTCCGCTCAACAAGTTCAACCAGTCGGGCGAGTTAAGCAGCAAACCTCAATAAATTAACAGATGAGTATGATTCTATTTTTAGTAACGGTGTTAATGATAATTTCACTACCGATTACTTTGAATATGAGTCAGGTCGTAAACAAATTATTGTGAAAGGAAGATTAAGAGACAATTTGAAATTTTGGAAAGACATTGGATCTAGTAACTTTATTATAGACATAATAGAAAATGGATACAGGCTACCGTTTTATTCTAAACCACAGTCGGCACAGTCAGATAACAACCTTTCTGCAAATAAAGAACCAATTTTTGTTGAGGAGGCTATTTCGAACTTATTGGATAGGGGATTAGTTGAAAAATGTATAGAGCCGCCATATATTGTAAATCCTTTGACAGTTTCTATTCAAGCCAAGGGAAAAAAGAGATTGATATTAGATCTCAGGATAGTTAACCAACATTTATGGAAACAATCCATAAAGTATGAAGATCTAAGGTTAGTTTTAGAACATTTAAAGCCAAATTCTTTCACATTTAAGTTTGATATTCATAGCGCCTATCATTTTGTTTCAATTTATACTCCACATACTGATTACCTGGGCTTTACATGGCAAAACAAACAGGGTGAAATTCTTTTTATTTTTTTTTATTTTTAGTACTACCGTTTGGAATTTCAAGTGCACCATATTGTTTTGTTAAATTAACAAGGCCTCTTATCTCCAAATGGAGAGGTGAAGGAAAAAAGGTTATGTTATTTCTAGACGATGGGTTTGGTTGTAATGATACAAACGATCTTTGTTTAGAAATGGCAAATTCTATCAAAAATGATCTGATTGCCTCTGGTTTTGTTCCAAATGTTGAGAAATCTCAGTGGGAACCAGTACAAAAAGTTGAGTTTCTAGGGGCATGTTTAAATTCTAAGGACTTTACAATTTCCATACCTAAAAAGAGAATCAATAAAGCTGTGAACACGATGTTAGAGATTGAAAATAGTATGAGACAACATAGGCGAGTTCATGTTAAAAAAAGTTGCCAGTTTTGTAGGGCAGGTTATTTCTATGTCAATTGTTGTTGGTAATTTGTGCCAGTTCATGACAAGATATTTGAGCATTGATATTTCTTTAGCACCAAATTGGTCATATTTCATAAAGTTATCTACTCAGAGTTTAGAACAGTTATCGCTTCGGAAGAAAAATTTGACTGAAATCAATTGTCGGCATCTGAATCACAATCCTTCTGACACCAAAATTATTTATACTGATGCAAGTACAATAGGTTATTCTGGATATGAAGTGAATACACCAAATGGTATGGTTCATGGGGGCTTGGGGCATTGAGGAGGCTGTGAAGTCTTCTACTTGGAGGGAACTTATGGCAGTATTTAAAGTGCTTAAAGCTTTAAGCATCGTTCTTGCTTCGAACAGGGTTAAGTGGCTCACAGACAACCAAGGTGTTTGTAGCATTATTGAAAAAGGATCAATGAAAACAGAATTACAAGATCTTGCTTTCAAAATTCATTCTTTTTGTGTTAAACATTCAATTATTGTAGATATTTAGTGGATTCCCAGGGAAAAGAACCAAATTGCAGATTACCTTTCTAAAATAGTAGAAAGAGATGATTGGGGGTTATCTCTCTTTTTAATTAATCTCATTATTGAAAAATGGGGTACCATTGATATTGATTGGTTTGCTTCTCCTCACATTGCCAAGCTACCTGTATTTTATAGTAGATTCTGGAATGAGTTTTGTGCTGGGGTTGATGCATTTAGTGCAAATTGGAATGGAAAATTTGGTCTTTTTGTACCACCTGTTACACTTGTAACTAGAGTACTCTAAAAAATGTTGAAAGAAAATGCAAGAGGAATCATAGTTATTCCTGTATGGAAATCTGCTCCATTATGGCCTCTCGTATGGAAGGGCAATAATTTTATTGAGTATGTTGTGGACTGCATGGATCTGCCCACAAAGAAAGAATATTATGTGACATGTAAAAATGGTGCAGGAATTTTTGGAAATGAGGACCTGTCATTTAGAATGTTAGCATTAAAAATGATGTGTTAAAATCTGTTTCACCATTGTGAATGGTTAATGCTTTTACAAATAATGTTGTATTTGTTGGCGTGGCTGCCATTATAATTGCTAGACGGAGGAGTTGAGTGGTTTGCCCGTCTTGGCTGACAAGCCATTATAATATGTGATAAGATGGTAGAAGTAAATTGGAAGATTTTCTTTGTATGATATTGTTACATGAAGAAATGTATGCTAATTATTTGTTTTGCTCTAAATATGCTTTTCCAGTGTTTCTCTGATGATATTGAAGAGTTACCAGAAGTGCTGGCTGAGAAGGTGCCGCTTATCCCGGAACTACTGGTGTCAGCCCGAGCAGATAGTACCACAAAAAGTTATATGAACGCTTTTCAAAGATGGAGGTTTTGGGCATCTAGAGAGTGTGCTAGAAATAGGAATAAATGGCGAGCGATTGTGACGCAGTTCCGGTAGGCCCTGCTGCTGCCTCCGATGCCTTAGATGACCACGGAGGTAGCAGTAGTAGGGGATTCAGCATTATGAAGCTTCATCTGTGGTGGATAATGTGGGAGGGTGGGCTGTGACACCCTAGCAGTACCAGCTGAACTCGGTTGAGTCCCTTGTTAGGCTGGAGGAACGTAGAGAGTAGAGGTCCCCTTTTTGTTTTTGTTTCTTTGTTGATGTCGGCTACCCCCCAAAATTGGGGGAAGGGCCTTGGTATATGTATGTAGTAATTCCGTTGGAGAAGAGGAAATCTTGCCGGCTAAGCCTTTTATATTTGCATTATATTTGTGTTCACTTGTCCAGAGTGCAAGTACTCCAAGTCCTGTGATTAAAGCATTTTACAGTGTAAAATATGTTCATGATTTATATGGACTGAAATCCCCTACAGAATCTACTCTTGTTATGAATCTACTGGAGGCAGCCAAAAGAAGGCTTTCTCATTCTGTTATAAGGAAGAAACATATTACTTCAAAAATACTCAGTGACATGTATGATAGATTATTTCAAGTTGGAAATGTAAAAAACCAGAGAACTATTTGTGCTTGTCTTTTAGCTTATGCAGGGTATCTCCGAAGTTCTGAACTGTTAAATATAGAATACTTGGATGTTGTCATAGATTCTTCACAGATATGTATATTCATAGAGTTTAGTAAAACTGATCAGTACAGAGACGGTGCCTTGGTTGTAATAGCCAGGACAGGTACCAGATTGTGTCTAGTAAGTAATTTGGAAAAATATATTTTTATGGACAAGTTTGTCTGTTTCTTATTATAATGCTTATATATTTTCAAGAATTGTGTTCGAAAATAATACGTTTCATTTAAGAAATATTGGTAAGCATATCGCATATACTACATTAAAAGGGTTGTATATTGAAGCATTTTCACCACATGTTAAAGATATTTCTAAATATGGTTTTCATTCTTTGCGTGCAGGTGGAGCCACTTCGGCTGCAAATAATCGTATTAAGGATAGGCTATCTAAAAGGCATGGAAGGTGGAAGAGTGATAAAGCCAAAGATGGCTATATCAAAGATTCTCTTAAAGAGAGACTTTTAGTATCACAGACATTGTGTATCCAGTTTTATTGGATGTCAAGATAGGACAAGAGATACACGATGCTGGAGACATGTAGTTTAATGCGTCCTCAGATACAGACTGATGCTGTTGCTCTCTGCAACCGGCACAGTGCCACTCACTTGGCGCCTGCCCGCCATGGGAAAACATATCTTACTGCAGGTACTCCATCATCCCCCCCGAGATTAATACATGGGTATACATGGAGAGGCAATGATAAAAAATAATGCATGGATATACATGGATTAAATTGGGTGCATGTGCAAGAATAAGAAGACAGGTACATAGCTGTCAGGAATGCAAAATACAATGTGCGGGTAATACATGTTCATAGAATAATATGAAAAGCAAAAGCAATAAAAGACAGAAAGAAAAAAAAATGTATGCAGGTGCCGCTGTAATGTACGATGATCACATGTAGTCATCCATCCACGCAGGCCTTCTAGTGCACCGTGATGGGCGTGGCTTCCGTGCTGCATGTGGGCTGGGCGTGGGGTGACTGCCTGGTAGCTGCTCGGGCGTGGGCGTGGCTGGATGCGTAGCGGGTGTGGCCTGCCTAGGCTGGGGCCCCGATGATGTGAGACGCAGGTGCTTCCTGTTGCGGAGGGAGAGGCGCCCGCTGCCGTCTAGCTTGACTAGGTACTGTCAGTATGGGAGCGTTTCCGCTACGGTACCGGTGCGGTCCCACAGCTTAGTGGCCTGATTTTGCACTCGTACTTGGGATCCCGGGTTGATGGCTGGAAGCTTTCTGGACGGTCCAGTCCTGGTGAGGGCAGCACCACTGTCGGCCATCTGACGTTCTCTCTGCCGTAAGGTTGCCCCCCAGTGTTTGTCTACCGTGAGGTGCCAGCGAGCCGTAGGTACGCCATCTCGGAGCTGCCTGCCCGCTGCCATCTGAGCGGGTGACCTGTTTATTCCGCGGAGGGGGGTGTTGAGGTACTGCAGGATAGCCATAGAGGACTTGTCCGTGTCGAGGGTGCCGCTGCTGCCCGTGTTCGCCATTATTATCCGCTTCCCAATCTTGACTGCGGCCTCTGCCCTGCCATTGGACTGCGGGTACTGGGCGGATGACAGACGCACAGACACGCCCCATAACTTGAAGAATTCCCCCATTTCCTCACTTGCCAGATTGGTGCCACCGTCCGTGGAAATTTGCTCCGGGGCCCCCCATCTGGCGAAGTAGCGACGTAGCTGAGTCTTGATGTGGGAGGAGGAGGTTCCGTGGGGGAAGTGGGCGAGCTCCAGCCACCCTGTGAGCCTGTCTGCGTAGGCCATGTACGAGTGTCCGTCGTGCTGAAACATATCTGCAACCGTCATCTGGAAGGGGTACTCTGGGGGCGGCGTGATAATGAGTTCCTCCGCGGCCTGAGATGGTGCGTGTACATCGCACTCTTCACACGAGGATCGGTGATACTGCAGGTCCCCCTCGAGTCCAGGCCAGTATACCGTCTGGCGCGCTCGTCGTTGCATCGAGTCCAGGCCTTGGTGCCCCGCGTGTAGGTTGGCAGCCACCTGCTGACGGAGAGGCTCCGGGATAACTAGGCGAACGTTGCCCTGTTCGAACGTATATGTCACCAAGTCTTGGATAACGGCCAGCCTCTCCCTGACACTGTAAAAGGGCCGAAGGCACGCAATTTCCTGGGACTTCCTATCGGCCCAGTCCCCGGCCAGGACTCTGGCTGTGAGCAGCTGGTACACGGGGTCGATGGTGGCGGCGTGCCTAACTCTCGCCTCGTCCACGACACAGCTGTCGTGCTCCACTGCTGCCACGACGGCGGCCGCCATGGTGTCGGTGAGGTCTTCGTCGAGGTCCATGTCGTAGGCGCTGGGATCGGCCTTTAAGGCAGGGTATCGGGACAGGAAGTCCGCCGCGCTGTTACGCTTCCCTGGCAGGTACTTGACCCTGAATCGGTACTGCAGAGTTCTCTCCTTCAGCCTGAAAAGGCGGGGGTTCGAGATTTCCGTGAGGGCACGATCCCCCAGTAACTTAGTTAACGGGCGGTGGTCCGTCACAACGGTGAGGTTGGGGCACCCCAGCAAGAACAGCCTCGCCTTCTGGAGACACCAGGCTACGGCAAGGGCCTCCCCTTCCACGGCAGCGTAGCCAGCTTCAGCGGCAGTGAGATGGCGGCTGCCGCATAGTGCCAGGCGCCACCCACCCGTGCAGCAAAAGGGCGTATTGGCGGAGCTGCATGAGCAGTACTGTTGAAGGATGACGAACCCTATGCCTTCTTTACTCCAGTCGGTGATCGCTGCTGTGGGGCGGCTCCTGTCGTAGTAGGCCAGTCCGTCCTTCGCTAGTTGGCATATCATATCTTGGGCGTGATGAAATTTGGTGCGGAGTGCCTCGTCCCAGTACACTGCCTTCCCCGTTGGTTTTTTGAGGAGCTCCCTGAACGGATTCATGATAGGGGCTGTTGCGAGGAATGGCGCCAGCTGGTTGACAAATCCGTACCAAGCCCTTATGTCGGTGATAGAGGGCTGACGTGGCATCGGGAAGTTCTTGATGGCCGCCAAACGTTCCTCTGTTGGCTTGTAGGCCTCCCAGCCCAGGTTGAAGCCCACGAAGTCTACTTCCCTTCTGGCGAATTGGAATTTCTCCGGCTTAAGCGTGATACCCTTGGCTGCGCATGTTTCGAGGAAGTCGTAGGCATGCCAGAAGGCCCCTTCGATGTTGTCGTCGTAGAGTAAGGTGTCGTCCACGCACTTGTATTTCCTCTGGATATCCTGGATGGCGTCGTCAAACCGTTTGGTATACGCATCGCCAGCGGAGCAGTGCCCCATGGGTGTACGACGGTAACGAAACCTTCCCCAGGGGGTAATAAATGTGGTTAGATCGCGGCTTTCTTCGTCTAACTCCACCTGGTGGTATCCCCAGTACGCGTCCGCCACGGTCTTGAACGTGTGCTTAGGAACCCCGGACACCATGTCGAATGGGGCAGGGGTGTGATGTGTCTCCCGTAGGCAAGATGCGTTGAGGCGCTGATAGTCGACTGTACGGCGTGGCTGTCCTGATTTCTTGGCGACGACCACCATACGGGTGCACCATTCGGTTGGCTGCCCAGCGGGTACCGGTTCTATAACGCCACGGGCGGCATCTTCTTCGAGCTGGGCCTTCACTTCTTCTTCCCAGTGTTTCGGCACTGATGCTGGGGTATGGCATGCGTAAGGCGTAGTTCCTGGGAGCAGGTGGATACGGTGCGGTTTCCCCTGCATCACTGGTAGTGGTTTCCTGGCTGTGTTGAAAGTCGTCGTAGCGAAATGTTGTAGGAGCCAGGCTTCCAACCTGGCCGCATGTTCCTCCTGGGGTGGCATGGGCACCTCGGCAGGTCGGGGTGGTACCTGGGCGGCCCGCCTGGCTGTGCCATCGAACAGGCTCACGTGTGCCACCGCGGGGGAGGGATAGGGGAATTCCTTGGGTATCAGCGTTAAATCCTTGCAAGCGTTCAACGACAGAAAGAGGTGCTTTGCCGACTGCACGAAGTACACGTCCTGCTCCGTGGTGCGACCTTGCAGGGTGACGTGGCACACGGCAGATCCAAGGCACTTCAGGGGAAGGTTTGCCACATCCCGCAAACCGGCCCGGGGTGTGAGAGCTGCTGGGCGGACTTGGAGGTGCGATAGCAAGGAGGGCCCGGCCACACATACCTGTGCCCCAGTGTCCGCCACGGCGGTGACTGGCACTCGCACTCCCGTATCGTTGTGCACGACTGTCACCTCCACTACTGGGTGGCGGGCAAGGTTGGCGCCTGCAACAAGCACAGCACTAGACGTAGCACTAGACACATCCGTCGGGGATCCTGCCGATTTTGCCTGTGACTTCCTGCAGCATCTGTGATAGTGGCCCTGCTTGTGGCACCCGTTGCATAAGACGGATTTAGCGGGGCATGAAGCTCTACCAGGGGCATGGCGCCCACCGCAGTTCCCGCAGGAAGGGGGTGGGGGACCCCTGCCTGTGCCAGCGACGGTTGCACTTGGATGATCTGCCTCAGGTGTTTCGCTGCCAGCTGCACAAGCAGATTCCCTCCAGTTGCATTGGCGAGCAGCGGCGTCGACGCGGGCCGCCTCATATGCACAGCACTTGGCCCTAAGGGCACTAACACTATTGATATCATTGCTACACTGGTATACATGGCGGCGCATAGCCTCATCGCTTAGGCCCACCATTAACTTGGGTAATAACATATATTCAGCCAGATTGCACTGACACTGAGGGCACTGGAAATTGCAATCGGTGGCCTTCTGAGAACACTTTAAAAAATAATCACTGACACTTTCTCCTGGGCCTTGTACCGCGTTAAAAAACTCCGACCATAATACGGCACGATTTGTAGAACGCAACACAATATCGCGAATAAAGTCCATGGCTTCCATAGCGGTGAGGTTGCCCCATTCCTGTGACGTGAATCTGGCATCTAGCGCCCGTTGCAGAGGGGGTGTGCAGTATAGCCTGATGTGGTGGACGACCTCGTGGGGCGGTAGTCTGCACAGTTCGATCCAGCATTCCATCGACCTCCTCCAGGACCTGAATGCAGCGGGCTTCAGCTCAATTTCGCACTTCTCCGGGGCTGCAGACGCGGGGACACGAGGTGCAGGGGTAGCATGTGTCGCAAGCCGGTCACGGAGAGCGTTGATCATATGTTGCTGTGCCGCCATGGCTTGCCTGGCTTCTTGCAGGGCAGGGACAAGTCCACGGGGGACGACAGGGCGTGCGGCCCTTGGGGTGGACTGCATTGAGCGGCGCTGGAAGGGCATGGTGACGGTCGCGTTTGTCCTTGATAATCACTGCGCCATATTGGATGTCAAGATAGGACAAGAGATACACGATGCTGGAGACATGTAGTTTAATGCGTCCTCAGATACAGACTGATGCTGTTGCTCTCTGCAACCGGCACAGTGCCACTCACTTGGCGCCTGCCCGCCATGGGAAAACATATCTTACTGCAGGTACTCCATCAAGTTTGATTTCATATGGGATTAAACGGTCAGATACATTATCACTTAGTATTATTATTTTGATCTGGTACTCCTCATTCTAAATTTCCCCGTTCTTTTAGATTCAGCAATGTCCAAGCGCTCCTATTCATATTAATAAATTATTAATTGAGTATATAGTCCCTACTTTAGGACAACAGAAAAAGGTCAGGGGAAATAAATTTTCCAACGTTTGAACAAGTGAATTAGTTGGAAAAGGATTTCCCCTGATTGGTCAGTCTCTACTTGTTTTGTAGTCACGTGATCAGTGGTAACTTTGTTAGCTCCGTGCTAAGTATTGTCATTCAGCGTTGGACACTTCAAGTGTACAGTTACAACTTTACTTTTGATTTTAGGAAATTAATTTCCGTTAGAACCAGATCAGAAAAATAGCAGTAATTTTATGTAAATGTGTCGAGCTTCAACTAGAAACACAAATACATTGTATTGTTTAGACATTCGTGGATTAAGAACAAGATATGTGTAGCATATGTTTCCTTCAGATTGATTGATGTAAAGTTTGTGTTTATTTTGTATATGTAGTGAAATATGGATGATTGAAATGTACACAGCAATGTCCAAGCGCTCCAATTCATATTAACAAATTATTAATTGAGCATTTGCTTATTTTTTGTCCTAGAGTAGGGACGGTGAGGTTAGGGGAACTTGAAAATCTGTTAAAGAACATGGTAATATGTAAACCAAATTGGTGTAAGTTTAGGTTTCCATATCTATTGAAGATTCTATATGTTAACTATTTTGGATTCTTTTGAGTCAATATAATATCCTAAGCAAAATATAATAACTTTAGCTTATGAAAAGGCCATAGAACGCAGACTATGGTGGAGGTCTCTGATTGGTTGAAACAATTCTTTAACCAGAGGGACAATTTTTAGAGGTTTCTGGGGACCTTAAGTGTAGGAATTTCCTTACGTCTGGTAATTTTAAAACACTAGCTATATACTCATTAATAAATCAGTCTTCAGTGAGATTTATAATGACTGAGAGTGACTTAGTTTTCCTTTGGTATGACATTCATTACAATTATAATTTGATTATTATATCTTTAAGAGCACAAACTGAAATCAGAATATGAGTTAATCATTCAAAAACTAAATTTTACTGTTTCCCAAATACCATAATTAAAATAAATACAGAATATATAATGATTATAGAAGATACAGGAGTGGGCTACATAGTACTGTATTTAGTAGGCTACAGATTTGTGTTAAAAATACCTGGAGAAATCACTTCTGGTCTGGAGAACTTTTAGGAACAGTCTATGTATGTTCTTGACAGTGTAGACAGTATAAGAAGGTTTATTTGTGTCCCAGACACAGAGAAAGGAAGAAGGAGCTATAAGTTTTGTCTTTTAACTTATGATCCTGCAAACAACGAAAGCGTTAATGGGTAAGGAGGGATGCAGTTTACAAGGTTTTATTATTTCTATTATGTTCTCACTGTTGTTTTATTACGGAAAATACTGTAGATTTGAATATCTTGTATGTACTGTAAGTTTCCATGATTGATGGTAAACCATCGAATTTCTTTAAGGTTCTGTTATTGGCGAAGAATTTTTATGAAAAGACATTTCCCAAAATGCCCTTTTTAGCGTGTGGTGGTATATAGGATCAGTCTATATGGCAGGGGCAAATTACTGAAGGGTTATTAAAAGAGATTGTTTCCAGATGTGGCTTTCGTTTTTCAATTAACAATATGATGGTGTATAATTGTAGCTGTGTGGTTTGTGTTCCTATTGTGAACATTGTAATCACCTATAATTGAAGTTACCATGAGAGTGAATGGGAATGTTACAAATGCCCATAGCCGTAGGCCTTAATATTTTAATGCAAATCATATGTCGATAATAGCTACTTTCTATGGATTTTTTTTCTCGTGATTAAAATAGAGGTTTGTATCATCGGAAAGTCTGCTCAATGTTTAATTTAATAAAATACAGAACTCTGTTTTAATCACATGCTTTGATTTTATCTGGTAAGAAATTTGATTAGAGATTTTCTCACATTTTAAAAGATGTGAATGTGATAGTGTAAGCTATAAGGAAAACTGTGTAATTTGTGCAAATTATTTGCATTACAGAACTTTAATTAGGAAACGAGAGTTTCAGGTGATGTGTGTTGGAAAGTTATTCGTTTGTTGACCAAAAATATAATTCAGTGAACAACTCAATATTCTCACAATTATTATTTTACTAATACACAAAATGAATTCTTTGTTATAACCGGTATATTCATACTGTATAAATACCCATATATCATTCATTTAAATACAAATGCATACAATCCTTGAGACAAATATATAAGCTAAAGTTATTTTGCTTTAATAAACAACCATTGTCTCACTTTACATTAGTTTGACAACTAACAGTATCAGCTACTCTCTCTCTCTCTCTCTCTCTCTCTCTCTCTCTCTCTCTCTCTCTCTCTCTCTCTCTCTCTCTCTCTCTCTCTCAACTAAATACTGGAAGAAAGCAGTAAGCCTCAAATCCATTGCAATATTAATTATTCGGAAGTGTATCCCAAGATATAAATTATTTGTAAGTTTAGATTATTTCGGCCTCATGTCAACTCAGCACATGCAATTACACATAAGTGTTTTGTAGAATAAGAGGCTTAGTTTTGATCTTAAGGGACTCTATACCAATTAAAACAGGAAATTACCGTGATAAAATCGCAAGTACAAACACGGCTTTTTATTTAAGTTTTTAGAAATTATTCTTGGGAAAACTTTTATAGAAACGATTTATTTTGTATGCAACTCTCATAATTTTGTTTCGGCTATTCCATTAGCGAGCATATAATTACAGCATTAGTAATAACTATACTCTATTTTTTATAGCGGTGCATATTTGCACTGACTCACAGGGGTGCCCTTTTAGCTCGGAAAGGTTCCTGATACCTGATTGGTCGGAAGTTTTTTTGTCCGAACACCTTCATTGTTATCGAATGATTACCAAGTAATGTGAATCAAAACTTATTTAGTAACCTATATTTCTCCATCAGATATATGTTTTGTCAATAAAAAATGTGAAAGAATAAATATATTATAAAGAATCGTTTTGGTAAGTCTAAATTTAATAACACAATCCGCCGAAGTCAACGACAGCAGCTTGTTTTCGGATGCACGCTTTGTAATTTTGTAATTTTCACACAAATTGAGATAAATTACACTCAGCATAAGTTAAACATGTTATTATACTTTCCTTGAATACCAGAATTTACCAAAAAACATGGAATTGATAAAACCCGATATATGTGAAAACTTATGGGGAGGTAAAAGAACAGCCTATAGCAGCCTGGCGGGAAAACGATCCCTTCTGGCTCGTAGACGTAGTTTTTTTCTTTTTCGTAATATAGTCCGGCCTATTCCTTTCAGTTTAAATAGTCTTGCATTGTCTCTCTTCGTATTATTTTGCTTAGTATTTTCCCACCTTCCTGTTCCTGACCTAATATCTATCTATTTTCCCCGATATCCCTTCTTTCATATATGGGATATCCGCACTACGATTCCTTATTTCTTATCCTCTGTCGAAAGTGATGGCTTGAAGGGAAGTGCGTGCTAGTCTCATTAAAATAGTGCAGAGGCGGGAATAAAAAAATACTCTGCTTAATATCAGGTTTACAGAATAGGTTATACTTGCTACACATCATAAAATTTATGTTATTATTATTTACATACTTACTGACGTAAGGTACAAAACATAAGGAATCGTAGTGCGGATATCACACAGGTCTATATGAATGAAGGGATATCGGGGAAAATAGATAGATATTAGGTGAGGAACAGGAATGTGGGAAAATACTAAGCAAATTAATACGAAGAGAAACAATGTAAGACTATTTAAACTGAAAGGAATAGGCCGAACTATATTACGAAAGAAAAAACAAACTGCGTCTACGAGTCAGAAGGGATCGTTTTTCCGCCAGGCCGCTACAGGCTGTTCTTTCACCTCCCCATAAGTTTTCACAAATCTTGGGTTTTATTAATTCCATATTTTTGGTAAGTTCTGGTATTCAAAGAAAGTTTATAATAACATGTTTAACTTATGCTGAGTGTAATTTACCCCAATTTGTGTTAAAATATGTGAAAAATTACAAAATTACAAAGCGTGCATCCGAAAGCAAGCTGCTGTCGTTGACTTCGGCGGATTGTGTTATTAAATTTAGACTTACCAAAACGATTCTTTATAATATATTTATTCTTTCACATTTTTTATTGACAAAACATATATCTGATGGAGAAATATAGGTTACTAAATAAGTTTTGATTCACATTACTTGGTAATCATTCGATAACAATGAAGGTGTTCGGACAAAAAAACTTCCGACCAATCAGGTATCAGGAACCTTTCCGAGCTAAAAGGGCACCCCTGTGAGTCAGTGCAAATATGCACCGCAATAAAAATTAGACTATAATTAACTCTTACAATAAGGGGGTTGGGGTGTCCTTGCCTGGTTTTTCGACCATCCAGACAGAACTTGTTTTCTGCATATTTGTTCTTCGTTTAATAGGACGGGCCTACTCGTTGTCAGTGAATTCTTATATATATATATATATATATATATATATATATATATATATATATATATATATATATATATATATATATATATATATATATATATATATATATATATATATATATATATACATATAACTTTTAATGTAAGAATGGAAACCCTTCTTTAGTAATTAACACTAAATCTTCGTTTAGAATCAAGGTAAAATGTTTTATTTATTTTGCGTGAATTAATGGTGAAGGGAAATTGCTGGCTACAGTATCATTTTGATAAAAAAGAAAAGAAAAACTTAATAGTTATCCGCATAATTGCATAAATCGTCAACTCTCTTTCATACTTTGTTGATTAAGCAACTTGAATGGAAGGCTTGACTTTAAATCTGTAATGATTAGCAGCAAAAATACTTTTACTTTAAAGCTGGCTATAAATGATCAGTGCTTCTGTTTTTAACAGTTATGAAATGAGTGGAGATGCTACAACAATTATAATTTTGATCTAACTTGGCCTACATATTTTAATGAATTGACAGTTCATATTTGAAATTGTGGTATAGAACGGCTCTTAAATGGTTGAGCATTGGTTCAACAATTCGTGTAATGTAGGCTGTAACATCATGCAGCAGTAGCAATCTTTTAAAGTTAGAATTTAAGAACCGAATTCAGAAGTACGTCTTTGTTAAATAATACTTGCATTTTTATATGTCAGGCAATCTGTCATGAGTTGCCCATCTGGCAAAAATATTGTGGCTTTTCTTATATAGTATAAATGCATCTTTTGTATGAGTAATGTTTTATGGAATGGACTTTGGTCGGGCAGAGAAGGAAGACGTGTTTTCAAGTGCTCCTGTCTTTCTCAACTTTGAGATTATCCCATGGGCTCTTTCTCGTTTTTCTACTGTTCCAAAGTGATGTGATACTAGCGGTTCGTTTCCAGTGTTACATGTGCCAAGACAGAGTTGTAATTTAGGCAAATTTACACTAGATTACACACCTGGCGAACCAGATTCTTGGCCGGCGAACGAGTAAGCCCTGAGGCGACTAAATCTCGTAGAGCGAGAGCCAGCACTCATTTATTTACCGGAGATGACCAAAATTCTAGTGGGCATTTCTGGAAAGGGTCTACCATGAGACATCCAAAATTGGGTATCTTTAAGTTGGGCAGTGGTGGGTGTAGATTTTATTACCCCTTTTCTCCGAAAACGGACTTTTCATTTTTCAGCAAAATATGGGGATAGGAGAAAGTAAATTGGCTGCAGCTCCTCTCACACTGGTCCTAGAATAAAGAACTATATACCAAAATGATGCTATTGATCAATATATTTATTTGATATCAAACTAAATTAATTAATTTATTATTAGAGGTCACCAGGGGTCAAAAGGTCAAGGTCAGTCCTGTGAAATGCCGGATTTGGGTTTTAGTTGTAGTTTGGCTAAATAAGACATCAAAATTTGCTAAATGTTAACTAAATATGCTTAAATTATAAAAAAGAGATACAAATAAAGTTTTTCAAAGAAGGTGGGATCTATTCTAGCTATATTGCTAATATTGTCTTCTCTAAAAATCTATTTCCTTTCCTTCATCCGATGAATATTGGCTCTCAGTATCCCTTTCATCATCGTCAACATCATTATCATCATCATCATCTTCCTGTACATCAGATTCTTCAACGGTTAACTTATCAGGAGTATTTGAGCCAGTGAACCAGACAATCATCAATCTGCCATTCTGGACTTTCCAGCTATGTCCTTCAGGACCAAATGAGACCTTATCGGCTTCCCTTGCATTCCTCCATATATATGCAACAAAGTTAGTTCTTAGCAACTTCTGTTGCAACACTCTTTGGCAAGGAGGAAGACAACAGGGGTCTGAAGTTTTGATTTAATCCAACGGATCAGTTTCCTTCTTTGGGGTATACAACTTGCGGAAAAGTTGAAGCCCGGCTTTATCAACACTTGTCAGGTTCCAAACTCCATAGACAATGCACAAGTACTCTTTAACTACAGCATCAACATCCAATGTGACTAATTTCTGATGTGAGCCTAGGGTTGTTTCTCATTATTTCAAATGGCTTCCACCTTGCTTTTCCCATAAAAGAGGCTGTGTAATCACAGCCTGTCAGAGTATGGAAGTTTGGTAGAGCATCGCATAAAGGTCCAGTCAGTTTGGTTGCAAGATGTGACATATCTATGAAACGCCTGGAATTTCTAGAACTCAAGCCAGCATCCATCCAAATCTGTGCATTAAGAAACCTAGCATGGTAGAGAATGAGGATGAAGACGTCAGTGTCGTTACTGCGAATGACAATCACTGGGGCCACATCATAGTTAACAGCAACAAAGTTTGCATGGTACAGTAACCGTGTATCGGCTTCTTCATGCCTGCATTGAAGCTCATGAACCAGGATCCTGTTGACATTTCCACTTGCTGAAGTGTAAAGGTAGCATTCATGTTCCACTGCAAAGTAGACCTGATGTCCCTGAAGAGTCGATGCATATCTATCTGATGACCATTCATCCTTCAAGAAGGCCAAAAACTCTGTTTTGAATTGTGATGTGCTCCAAGCCGTGTTGAGATCTGGTGGTCTTTTCTGTGACGAGCCAGTGATTATATAGGTATTGGGTGTCCTACCACGCAAGTCATGTTCAATGTCCTTGATACTTGGCCCATTAGGATATGTGTCACAGACTATGTATACAATTTCACCAGTGCTACAAGCTTGTTTCAGAATGGATATTGCCATCCCCATAGATGGATGGCATGTAATGCACACGGAAGAAGAACATAGCATTTATAATATAGACATCAGTCCTGTCTGGTATGGCATTCAAGGTTCCCATTGCTTCTAATTGTTCCATTAATGTGCTCTTGATGTCTTGTTCACATCACCGGTTATATGACACAATGAGAAAGGAACTGGAGCGAGAGGATAGGATAGGACAATACTGAGATCAAGTTCTTGTGTTACTGACAAATACAGCAGCCTCCCAAATATGTCTCTGGTGCATTTTACTTCCTTGATCTGTTTGTCCTTTGTGGTGAATTTAACTTTTAGTGCATTCTGTGTGAAATTCATCACCTTTCTTCGCTTAACAGCCTGTTCAAAACGCCCACCATCTACCTTATGTTAATTTACAAAAACTTGATGCCAGGTAGTTCCAGTTTCTTTTGACTGCAGAAGACTGTCTTTCACACCATCCGAGGCAGCTTTGCCAGTGTTTATGCAATACAGAGTATCATCATTAACAGTGAATGAATTGAGAGTGTTCTCCACCTCTGTGATCGTGCTCTTAAGGGCTGCAGTGTCTTTGGCTATCCTCGATGGCTTTAGTTCCTGTATTGCATCATCCACCAGTGTGATTCCAGCCATTTCCAGGAGACAACTCACAATTGTTCCTCTAAAAGATCTTGTCACTGTCTCCTTCTTACGGGCTGCAACATTGTGTAAATGCAGCATTACCCTTTTGTCTGGATGCGGCATCCCTATTCACAGTTTGCCGTAAGGTAATATCAACTGCACTTCCGGAAAAGGTATTCCTAGTTCTCCGCACAGAGAGTGCACCCCTTTTCTAAACTTGGCTAGATTCCGGGATGTGTCATTTCCATATTGAGCAAATTGAGGTGATACAATGATATCCAACTGACATAGTTTGGTAAGTGACAAGGACACAGGCAATTCAGATGCACACTTACAAACTTCAAGGATGTTAGAACGCAATGTAGATGCTGCTTCAGTCACAATATGCTCGTCTGAGCTGCTGAATTTTGAATCTGTTGAAAGGGGGGGCGGGGAAGACAACAACAACAACTCCAAGGTTCAACATAGTAGAATGAGAGAGTAGTGTTTCTCAATACATTACAAACCTGAAGAAATTGAAACTCATAGTTCATTTTTAGGACTCTCCTTATTTGTAAACAGCCATTTACTTACATAGAAAAAATAGACTTGTGTAAGGAGTTGTGAATCAACACTTTTGAAATTACACATATGAACTGAACTGGTTAGTTATCTCTCACTGCCGCAAATCTGCATAAAATTTCCTCAGTGATTTTGATCTACATAATAGGCCTTTGCACATACATCATTACTGCGGATGAAGAAATTGAAAAGAGTGAAAAAACGAATGCATTAAAATACCATATGACCATGACGAGAGCTTACAGCCATTAGTGGCATACTATTTACAGCGGAAGGGTGGTGTTCATTAAAATTATTAAAGAATAAATGTTTTTATAATGATTTAAAGACAAAGCAGGTGAACACACAGTCAATAAAACTGATCTCAGTAATATAGGTAAATCATCTATCAACTAAATTTGAAACGGTTTGACGAGTGAATTTCAAAGCAACCATTTGATAATTACTTTGGTCATGTCAGTCATATTGCTGGAATAGATCCCATCTTCTTCAATAAACTTTATTCATGTCTCTTCTTTATATTCCATTCATATTAGATAAACCTTGGGCAAATTTTGATGTCCCATTTAACCAAAATACAGCTAAAATCCAAAAAAAAAACGGCGTTTCAAAGAGCTGACCTTGACCTTTTGACCCCTGGTGACCCCCAATAATCATTTAATTAATGCTGTTTGATATAAAATAATTTTACAGATCAATAGCATCATTTTGGTATATAGTTCTTTATTCTAGGACCAGTGTGAGAGAAGCTGCAGCCAATTTACTTTCTCCTATCCCCATATTTTGCTGAAAAATGAAAAGTCCGTTTTCGGACAAAAGGGGTTAATAAAATCTACACCCACCACTGCCCAACTTAAAGATACCCATTTTTTGGATGTCTCATGGTAGACCCTTTCCAAAAATGCCCACTAAAATTTTGGTCATCTCCGGTAAATAAATGGCTGCTAGCTCTTGGACTATCAGGCTCGTAGTGTTCAGAATATAAATAGAAATAAGAATGTGGTAAAGCTAATCTCAGCAAATGTATTTGCCGAAGTTTTGAAGAATTTTGAGGATAAAGTTATAAAGTTAAGTGAAACACTCGGTGAAGGCTATAAATTAAGTTCACACACACACACACACACACACACACACACACACACACACACACACACACACACACACACACACACACAAAAGCAGGGGTTAAACATAATCTCGTTCCAACTTCGTTGACGGAGGCAATAAAGAGTAAAAAATTAAAAGTAAAAAGTTCTTGCGTGAACACGTGAATTATTTTCATGCAAAATTAAGTCTTAAGGAAATGAAGAAAGTATGTATTTCGTTCGACAGCTTTCATTAAAAAAAATATTAGCATCTTATTTTGTGGTCGTAAAATATAAATTATATCTCAGGTACTTCGGAAAAAAAAAAAAATGAGTCCTTTACCAATCTAAAGTTATTCCTCACCGGAATATTGGAACTACTCCAACCATCAGTGTTGCCAGCTATGGAGATTTATCCCTAGATTTGAGGATTTTGGGTGTCTGATGGGAATATCCCGTACAAGTTTCTGGGAAGAAGAAATAAAGATGAGTAAACATTTATATTGTTGCAATCAGTTAACTTTCGCTTATATGATTTATAGTGAGTAATTTCTATATCAGTAAAGCCTACATGATCAGAAGAGAATATATTTGTGAAAATAGGGATTTTTGGGGTTGTTTTGGGGGAGATTTACACTAACCCATCTGGTAACACTGCAAGCCATTTGTTTTCGAAGTAAGTGTTCGTACATTGCCATCATTGGACATTAGTGACTATTCATTTAAAGTGTTTAGCGTGTGGATCAAAAAATTGTCAGTTTTCTATAACAATCTGCGCGTAAACTAAAACCTGACATATTTATTTCTTTGAAGTACTCATCAAGGTATGTATCTGCTAGATCACAAATGATTTGCTGTTACTAGATTTTGTAAATTAGTAAATATATGATACTTTAATTTCTGGCCAAATACTGTACATTAGCCATATATTTTTCCTACTCGCCATCTTGTGTTCTATGCATTTATGACCTTGATTATTTGGGCAAACCACCCGTTCATGATTTTAAGACCCTCTTATATCAAGACAATTAGCGGGACTTCATTGGGAAACCGGGGGGGTTTTTGGGTGGGGAATTGTAATAAACTAGTGATTTGCAGCCACAATAATGGTCAGAAATCAAAATAAGAATAATATAATCAGTTGGAAAAATATATGGTGGATGCAAGTGGCTGAAAAAAGGCCAAAACGTTATTATTCAACACTTTGGAGTTTTGCAAAGGAGTACAGAACTTAACAAACCCACCTAACTTAACCTAGTACAATAGTTCCCAGGTCACAGCCCTTAGGGTGGGCAAGCCCCCCGGACCCTCCCTCCCAGGTCGCAACCGCTGGTATTTGTTTACAAGAGCGCACACTCCATTTACTCAAAATTAAGCATTCCTGCAGCTCTCCTTTTTTTGAACAGTAATCAGGAGGTTCTTTAAATGCTGGGAAATCAAAATGTAGCAAGATATGTTCCACAACGGGGCGAGGGGGAGGGTTTGGTTGAGGAGGTACCAAACCACCCGTAACCAACATCGTCAACATAGTCAATCAAAGGGAAGTTTGTGACGTTAGCGGACATTTGGTATACTGTATATTCAAAATATAAATCAATTACTCAACAGTGTCACTATTTGTGAATTGTATATTTTATTTGGTAAATATATACTTGACAATAAATCTTATTTTTTTTTTTAAAGAAACATTTTAGGAGAATGACTATTTTTGCAGCGTATGACTGTTTTCAATTGCGGGAAATTGGGAGGCACCCATAGACAGTTGGCAATAGATGGAGTTAGTGTAGCAAAACGTCGTCAGGGAAAACTAGTCAATTTCAAAATAGTTTCTTTAAAAAAAACCCTTTAATAAGATTAATTATCAAATATTTACCAAATATAAACTATACATTTCACAATTTTTGAGTAATTACTCCATTTTTAATTTCGTATATATTTGAATATATAACAAATGTGTGCTGACGTCACAAACTTCTCTTTGGTTGACTATGTTGATGATGTCAGTTCTGGTCTGTTTAGTACCACCTCAACCAACCCCTCCTCTCCCCCCTCTTGTAACCTCCTAGTTACTTTACAAAAAGAGGAGAGCTGCAGAACTGCATAATTTTGGAGTAAATAAAGAGCGTGATCTCGTAAACAAATACCCAACCGCTAGTCGGACCCCCCACTTCCCAGGTCCCAAACTAAAAGTAAGTCACAAGTAAATCCTTATAATTTAATAAAGTAATTTTAAACATCTGACTTAGCCGGTAGTTATATATATACTGTAGCTATATGTCCCTGACGTCCGGCAGAAATTTCAAAACTCGCGGCAATCGCAGATTGGGTAGCCAGGTGTACCACCTGCGCGCCCTCTAGCGAGGTACCTGGAACCATTCCATGATTCCTCAGATGTTCCCTGCAGTTCACGCTGGCAACATCGTTGGATTTTTCACTCGCTGTAACGTGTATAATTGCAGTCATCTTGGTGATGTACAATTTACTGTTGGCTTTCGCTCGTTTGGTTTTATTTTGACAGAGTAGTGGTTGGGTTATGATCGATAGGTTTATAACCTGAAAGGGGTAGGATTAGGAATTTTTTCCACCTACTGTAAAAATAACGAACCTACTCTTAAAAACATGATGGTGGAAGGAAAACACTCCGCTAACACAGTCACAATCATGTGACGTAAAGTACGTAGTTACTACGTAGTATGACTTGCATATTCTTTTCTTTTTCTATGCAGAGAATGAAAAGTCAAATTCTGCTTACAAGCCAGAAGTATTTTAAATTTTTATAATATAATATAGTTTTAAGAATATATTTGTCCTATTAGTATACTTTATTTAGATAATCATTGATCTATTTTCAGAGTTTGAATAAAACTAGCGTACAGTTAAAGTTACGCTAAGTAGTTCTCAGACAATCGATACAGTCTCACAAAGTACTTTGCATCGTTATTTATTTTGGTTTTCGATATTGGGATTTCTAATATTAATTAAATAACCTATTGCATTCTCATTCAAGCCCTTGGCGGAAGTGTAATATCTCTCGCAGCGGCAGGTCTAATTATGGTCTTATGTGAAAGAGTATACAGTATAAAGTGCATTTTTCAGTGCTAAATTAGTGCAGTGAATTTAATCAGTTGGTGGAGGGTGCGTCTGCTCGACCCTGTCGTTATCCTAGCCTTAGACCTCTTCCAAGCTCCCCAACCCCTAGGAGAAGGAATGTCGATTGGCGAAAGGAAACGAGAGGCGTTAGCGCTCAAGCAGACGTCCCCTCGAGCGTTCCTGTTGATGCTTCCCAGAACGCTCTCCCTCGCCATGAGAAAGGCGATGTTAAAGTGTTATCTTCGCTGTCGGTTGACTCAGCTCACAGACAGGGTTGCTGTCTTACGTTTTTCCCTTCCTTGTAGACAAGAATTGAGTTGCTCGTCATATCGCCGAGCGTTTAGGTGCTTAACACCACAACGCTAGCGTCAAGAAGGACGCTGACCGTTAAGGAATGGACTACATCACGCCAAGCGTTGAATAGCTGGAAGTCATGACACGTAACACCGAGCGTCAGAGCATTGGATGGCAAGCGTGACGTTGAGCGTCTAGCATGACGTCGAGCGTCCTGCACTACTAACGATGCTGTAAGAGTTTGACACGATGTTTGAAACTGAGTGCAACTTCTTTGTGTCTTTTGTTGGATGAGCGAATGTTCTAGATTGAGCGTCATAGTTCCGAGCGTCTGAATCGCGAGCGTCATTGTTCCGAGAATCACGTGGCGCCGAGCGTCAAGCAGTTGCATGGCATCAAGAGTCCAGCAGTTGGACTTTACGTCGAGTGTCAAGCAGTTAGACATGACGTCGAGCGTCAAGCAGTTGCATGGCGTAAAGCATTCAGCAGTTGGACTTGACGTCGGGTGTCAAGCTTGACGCCGAGCATCAAGCAGGTAGACGTGACGCCGAGCATCGAGCAGTTAGACGTGACGTCGAGCATCAAGACTCAGATGTCATGCTTACACCAGTCGAGCCCAACGTCGAGATCGCGAATGTCTAGTTCTGGTAGTAATGACTGCGTGTGTCTAGCGCTGGAACATAGTTACGCCAGGCGCTATGACTGAAAAGATACCGAGAAAAATATTAACTGGAAAGAAATTATTTTCGCACAGCAAGGCCCGCCTGTACAGACTCTTGGTGTCTGATGGAGGGCGAGAAATAAACCCCTAAAAGTAAGTAAAGGTAAGTAATGATCTTGGACCCATTGAGGCCAGAATTACAGGACCTTAAGGAGTTGACTCCTAGGAAACAAGACATCTCTACCTCGGTTAGAGACTTGTAGGAGGAAGGGATCGACGATCTCCTTTCCCCTATTTATCTTTTAGAGGAATTCTCTTAGGAGAAGATCCTAAGATCCTTCATCCTTCTGTTAACTTTAGAAACTCATGAGAGTTTTTTCTGAAGAGTTTCCGAATTATTTTGTGCCTGCTGCTCCTCGTTCCCCGCCTTCAGAGTTTATGCTAGGGAAAGCGTCAAAGGAGTCTCTGTTTACAAAGATGGTGCTGTCCCGATCATCTAAAAAGAGCTTTGAGGATGATGGGAGAGTGGATGCCATCGAAGAATATCTAGGGTAATACTGTTTTTCCCTTTTCCCTCGGCTAGATTATTCTCCAGATCTAGTGTTTGGTTTGAGACGGGAGAAATTCTCAGCTTGGGGAGTTTCTACCTCTGCCCAAGGAGATTTTTCGAGTCTAGTAGGCGCTCTGCGTCGGATGGCCTTAAGAAGGACCAAATACTCTGGTCAACGTCAGAGCTCGATCATCCTCTCAAAGGCGTCTTCAGAGCTTTCGTAGTATTCATTTTCCTTGACTGGACTCTGGGAGCCTTGGGGAAGAAGGTTTCTGCCTTGAAGGATGTGGACACTGATAGTCTCAGCCTCATTATGTCAAGCATGGATAAAGCCTTAAAGAACTGTTCCAATGAGTTAGCAGCCCTTTTCTCAGTGGGGGTCTTTAAGAAAAGAGCCCATCTGTTATTTCTGTCCATTGGGGTTACACCCATTCAGAAGTCAGATTTGAGGTACGCACCCCCCTTTATTCTTCCTCTCGTCTTCCTCAAGAGTTGGTCAAAGAGGTCTCTTCCACTTTAGCCCTAAAGGTCACACAGGATTTGGTGTCTAAATCAGTGAGAAAGGTTCTGCATACTTTTTTCTCTAAACAGCACAGGCAACAGTAAGAGCCAGACTAAACAACTTCTGGCGAGCCTGGGAGAGGAGAGGAGCAGACCTTTGGTCCGTACTATTTCTAAAGGAGGGATGCGAATTCTTTTTGCTGGCGAAACTTCCTTTAATAGTAACTCCGATAGACCTCTCTGCCAGATACAGAGAGGAGCCAAAGAGACAGGCTATGCAACATCAAATGTCTCTCTTCTTGGAGAAGGGGGCTATTGACCGGTCCTGGATTTAAGTGCTCTCAATGCCTTCATTCAGAAGACAAAGTTCTCCATGGAGACATCGAAATCAGTCCTAGCAGCAGTAAGAAAGGACGACTGGATGGTCTTTTTATACCTTCAGGATGCTTTCTTCCACATCTTCATCCATGCGAACTTCACTCAATACCTGAAGGTTCGTGTATAGGAGGAAGTTGTCCAGTTTTGGGCTCTTTGTTTCGGCCTAAGCACCACCCCTCAATAAATGGTGTGTCTGCTAGGACCTGTCAGTCTTCTAACCATAGACCTCTTCCAAGCTCCCCAAACCCGGGGAGAAGGAATGTCGTCCATAAACCTCTTCCAAGCTCCCCAACCCCTGGGAGAAGGAATGTCGAACGACAAAAGGAAACGGGATGCTTTAGCTCCCGAGCAGTTTGTCACCTCGAGCATTCCTGCTGACACTTCCCAAGACGCTCGCCTTCTCATGGGGAAGGTGAGGTTAAAGTATTTTCGTCATCTTCGGATGACGCAGCGCTCAGACGAGGCTGGTGTCAAGCTTCCAGACCTCTGAAGAGGAAGATGGACACAGTCAATCAGCGTCCTATCATGACACCGCAAGCTACTGGTTGTAGGCTTTGGAGCAGTCTTGAGCGTTTTCATTCTACCGAAGAAAGCTCTCCTGCCAAACCTCCTTTAAGGACGTCGGCAACTGTCAAGAAATGTCCAACTCACCCAGTTGCAGGACAGTTGTCTGAGCCTGGTATGACTTCGGTTCATGCTCGTCCTCCACCATCAGACTGTTTATCGTCCTCTGGACGCTCTGCGCGTTCTTTAAACGGCGTAGAAAGCTAGCTTGTGGTAGACGTGACGTCTCCTGTACCACAACAAGTGCACCCTAATGTTAATATGCTTCAAGATATACACCAGGTACACTCTTCGCTCATGCAAGTTTATCAGCCTGCGAACAACAGGAGAGTAGCAGGCCTGGACCCTGAGCGTCAGGAAGCTTCACATCTGGACGGCAAGCATTGCAAGGCTACTAATCGAGAGGTTCTTGACGACGAACGTCTTTACAACTCCTTCGTTAAATGGCGTGTTTCAGCAGCTTTAACCCAGAAGGAGTCAAACAGCCAGACGTGATGTCGAGCGTCCAGCAGGACGTGACGTCGAGTGTCCAGCAGGACGTGACGTCGAGTGTCCAGCAGGACGTGACGTCGAGTGTCCAGCAGGACGTGACGTCGAGCGTCCAGCAGGACGTGATGTCGAGCGTCCAGCAGGACGTGACGTCGAGCGTCCAGCAGGACGTGACGTCGAGCGTCCAGCTTAAATGTGACGTCGAGCGTCCAGCTTAAACGTGACGTCGAGCGTCCAGCTTGAACGTGACGTCGAGCGTCCAGCCAAAACGTGACGTCGAGCGTCCAGCCAAAACGTGACGTCGAGCGTCCAGCTTCAACGTGACGTCGAGCGTCCAGCTTAAACGTGACGTCAAGCGTCCAGCAGGATGTGACGGGGAGCGTCCTGCAAGACGTGACGTCGAGTGTCAAGCGGGACTCGATGTCTAGCATCAAGCAGAACGCGATGTCGAGCGTCAAACAGCTCGTGACATGGACGTGTACGCATTTCCACCGTTCAAAATTCATTACAAAGGGATGAAACAAGTTTGGGTCACACGATGGGACCAGATTGACTCTAGTGGCCCACTTTTGGCCCTCAAGAGAGTGGTTCACAGAGGTACTGGAATGGATGATAGACACTCCAAGAAGTCTTTCATTAAGAGTAGTTCTACTCAAACAACCCCACTTGGAAAGGTACCATCAACAATCTCCAAACTCTTCATCTAACTTTCTTCAGATTATCGAAAAACTCACAAGAGCTAAAGGTTTTTTTTTTGAAGGAGGCAGCTAGGGCTATTGCAAGAGCAAGGAGGACGTCTACCTTCTAGGTTTACCAATCCAAGTGGGAAGTTTTCAGAGAGTGGTGCAGAGTCAACTCTGTTTCCTCGTCCAGTACCTCTATAACTCAGATTGCTGACTTCCTGTTATATCTTCGAAGGAAACTAAATTTTTTCATCCTCTACCATCAAGGGATACAAGAGTAGGTTAGCAACGGTATTCAGGCCAACACTTGGACCTTTCTAATGTTAAAGACCTACAGGAACTTCTCAAATCGTTTGAAACATCAAAGCATCAGCACCAGGATTCACCAGCTTGGAATCTGGATATAGTCCTGAAGTTCATTATGAGTGACAGGTTTGAGCCCTTGCATTCAGCTTCATTTAAGGACCTCACGATGAAGACACTATTTTTGGTCAGTCTGGCGACAGCTAAAAGAGTTGTTGGGATTCATGCTTTTAGTTTTTATGAGATAACAAAGCTATCGGCTCATTGCAGTTAGGCTTTCTCGCCAAGAATGAATGCCCTTCTCAACCTTGGCCCATGGCTTTTGAGTTTCCGAACCTTTTGGATGTGGTTGGCGAGGAGTTGGAGAAGGGTCCTGTGTCCAGTAAGAGCCCTGAAGTTCTACCTGGACTGAACGAAAGAGTTGCGAGGCAAGGCAGAAGTTCTTTGTTGCTCGGTCTAGAAGCCCTCGTTAAGAGGTTGAAGAATGCACTTTCATTCTTCATCAGGCTCTTAATAAGAGAAACTCATGCACATTGTAGTAAGGCGGACCTCAAGCTTTTAAAAGTCAGACGCATAAAGTTAGAACTTTAGCAACTTCGGTGGCCTTCAGGCAGAATAGATCGTTGCAGAGCATTATGGACACAACCTTTTGGAGGAGTAAATCTGTGTTTGCTTCACATTATTTAAATAGTGTCCAGACTCTTTATGAGGACTGCTTCACTCTGGGACCATTCGTAGCAATGAGTGCTGTAGTGGGGGAAGGATCCACCACTACATTCCCATAATCCTAATACCCTTTTCTTCTCTTGGAACTTTTGTTTGTTCCTTAACCGAAATACAAACCACGCTATTTACATAGGGTATTACTTTCGGCGTAGCTGAAATGACGAGCCATTAGATTTTAACGAGGGTTAAACTACCACCCCCCCCCCTCGCGCTAGTTAGCATGGGGGTAGGGGATGGGTAGCTAGCTACCCCTCCCCCCCCCCCCCACACACACACACTGGTGAGCTGCCTCACTTCACTTTTGGCTCGGACGATGAGCAGACGTGTCTGTCCCATCCTCGCATGGCAGCCATTAATGTTTTGTCTTTACTTAATTACTTACTTTTCTTATACCTAATATATATGTAAACTTTCTTATGTTTATGTATATATTTGAGTATAGAAATACAGTAAGTTTCCTTTTCAGTGTTTGTGCTGTGTGTGTGTGTGTGTGTGTGTGTGTGTGTAGGAAGTCCACTCAAATGTACGACAACATCTCCGTGTGGTTCCAGGCCCCCACGGTGACATCTCTCCCTTGGTCCTTCGGTCTTCCCTTCGGTGGGCGCCGTGGGGATTCATCATCGCTGGACTTTATTTATTAATCTGTTTCTCCGCTGTTCCTCCTTCCCTACGGAGAACTTGGTCTTTCAGCGTAGGGAACATGGGAGTTTAGTTTGACTATGGTCTCTCTCTCTCTTTCTCTTGAGGTCGTTCACCCTTTTTTTACTACTGTACTACGTATTACGGTAGCTTCCTTCCCGTTGTGGGTTGAGTTGCTTCTCCGTTTATTTTGTCTCAATTATTTTTAATCAAATCTAATTGTATTTGTTAACTTTTCAGCTTCTGTGTAGAACGCTTCCCTTCGGGGTTCATTCGTTCTTACTATTAGTGAACATTCTTAGATGAATTACATAATTATAATTGTTATAATTGTTATAATTCTGTTTTTATTACAGTTCTCCGCTTTCTCCCCCTTCTCGTGAGTGTCAGTGGGGGAGGAGGACGCATACCTGGCGTGTAATTCTTATGTTCTTTTCCCTTGGGTTCCTCTTCGGAGTTCCCCCGGGGGAATAAATGTTAACTAATTATTTTATTTTCACAGTTAACTATCTAGTTTTTTCGTTTGCCTAATGTGCTAACGAAGCAGAGCTGTCCTGTTTGGGCCTGGGGAGTCTGCTGTTGCTGCCTCCTCTTAAGACTTCGTCATGGGCGTGTTCCCTTCTCCTAGAAGTTCTCCCGTGACAACTGTCAGCTCCTTAGTTCATATAGAACGCTCAGGAGGTTCGTCTCCTTGGGTGGTAACTTCCCTTCCGAGGGAGGTTCCCTTCCCAGGTATGAGTTTTTTCCCCTTCAGGGGGGGGAGGGGCAACTTCTCTTACCTTAATAATTCCTGGTTGATTTTTTCCTGGTCCTCGGGCGGTTATGCTCTTGGTGCTGAGCGACCGCTTTTGTAACCATGCTTTAGGGGCTGAGCGGTTGGAAGGCCGGACCATGGAATTCGTGTGATTATGCTCTTGGTGCTGAGCGGTCGCACTTGCAGCTACACTCAAGGGGCTGGGCAGCTGCAGGAGCTCCTCTTCGGAGGTTTTCTCTTTATGGTCAGCTTGCAGATCCAACGGCCATAAGGGGCGCCTTCATCAGTTCTTCTGGTCTCTTCTACATAGTGTTCTCCTCTCTCGTTCGCGAGAAGGACACTCATAGAGACTCCTCTTCTGAGCACTCCCCCTGCTGTTGTTGCTGATGTTGCGGAAGGCTCAGTTCCCCCCTCCGAACATCCTTTGTGGGGGCAGTTGAGTTCAACGGTCTCGCCTTCGAGTCTCTCCCCCCCCTCGGGGGAGTTCACTAATAGAGACTCCTCTTCGGAGGACTGATGATGGTGCTCCTGTTCGTGGTCGTCTTCATCTTCAGCCGCAGAGGATCCTCCTCGACGAGAACAGACCGTTACAGCTGCTTCGCTAGACCTTTCGGCAGATCGTTCGCGATATCCGACACCTGCCAGACCTTCTTGTCTTCCATCTCCCAGATGCGCAGTGGGCGCCACTCCACCCCGTTTTCCAACAGGCACCAGTCCCTTCGAGGCAAAGGGCTTATCTCACAATGTGAGTAAGTCCCTTAGTGCCAGGTTTTTACCTGTGCAACCTCGTTCTCCTGCGTGCTCGCGCGTAGTAGTTCACAAATACCCTCCTACTGTGGACCAGTCTTCTGCTGAATCAACACTCCAGAAATTTCCTGTAGCTGAGTCTCGCCGTAGGTCTCCTGATCGCCAACGCTTTCGGGACCTTCTGTGCGGCTACACGCCTTGTGCACCAACAGTCTCCTGAACGCCCACGATCGCCTGCTCGCCGGCGCACATCTGATCGTCCTTTTCTGATGTGCGCAATGTGCGCGAACGTTCACCCTCGCGGCGACGATCTCCCGATCTGGGCGCAAGCAGGGAGATTATTTCTTCACTGAACTCCATGTTCACCTGCTCGCCACGCACATTTGCGCCCCCTTTCCTGATGTGCACAATACGCACCAACATTCGCCCCCGCGCCCATGGTCTTCAGATCTGGGCGCAGGCAAGGAGTTTATTCCTTCGCCTCCTCGCCGACGATCTTTCTGGTTCTGCACCCTCGCTGATATCTTCTGGCCACGCAACGCGCCTACGATCTCCCGGTTCCTGCCTCATCTCGCGCAGTTCAAGAAGTTCTTACGCTAGCGCACAGGCGCTCACAGGTTCTTCTGGACCCACAGCGCCCTTCTGTAGTTTCGCGCCAAGCGCGTCCACGAGCGGTTCCAGTTCCAACGCGCCAGCACGCTTCCACTTTACACCGCGCCGCCCAGGAGACACCTAAGCTAGCGCACGGGCGCTCACAGGCACCCCTGGGCTCTCCTTGCGCTCCAGCGATCTCCTTAGCGCCCATGCGATTCTTCGCCTGCGCGCAAGCGCTTTCAACGCTCCAACGCTTCAATCGTCGTAGGTTTCCTACGCGCCATGGTTAACTCTCCTGTGCGCGATTGGTCACTACGCGCCACTGCTCGCGAATGCGCCATCGCTTGCCAATGCGCCTTCGCCTGCCTACGAGCCATCGCTCGTCAACGCGGCATCGGTTTCCCGGCCGCCTACGCTCGCCCTTACGACAGCGCGCCCGCGCACATGCTCACCCATGTTTGCCCGCGCACATGCTCACCCATGTTTGCCCGCGCACATGCGCACCCATGTTTGCCCGCGCACATGCGCACCCATGTTTGCCCGTGCACATGCTCACCCATGTTTGCCCGCGCGCATGCGCACCCATGTTAGCCCGCGCGCATGCGCACCCATGTTCGCCCGCGCACATGCGCACCCATGTTCGCCTGCGCATATGTGCACCCATGTTCGCCCGCGCGGGAACCAACGGTTTTCCATAGCCATCGCTCGCCAAGACGCGCCATCGCTCGTCAACGCGCCACCGGTCTCCCGGCCGCCTGCGCTCGCTCTTACGACCGCGCACATGCGCACCCATGTTCGCCCGCGCGTGAACCAACTGTTTTCCAACGTGCCAGCGCAATTTTGTCCGCGATTCTCGTCGAGTTTTGCAACACGGGCAACCTGGCGAGTCTTCTGGAGCGTGTACTTCCAGATCATTGTTGGCACGATCTCTCAACTGTAGACGCAAAGCAGCGCACGTTCAGGAGCAGGAAGAAGCTTTAGAGAGGTCTGGGCAACATTCTTATCCTTCTTTCAAGCAGGCTCCATCATCTCTACATTCAGGATCGTCCGATCCCCTTCCCTCCAGGGGGAGTCGCTGTTGTTTTGAGCCCAAGGACGGGGAACGGACAGCTGAGAGGTGGAGAAAGTCATCCGTAGGGGTCTACCAGCTGTCAGTAGAGGAGGTACTTCGAGATCATGGGGGAACCTGGTTTAGCCCATCCTCTCCACCGTTCCGTGGAAGGGGCTTACCAGGGAATTTTTCTCTCGAGAAATTCTCCGCCCGGCAGGTGACATTCTCGGCTTCGGAGATTTTAAGCTAGGAGAAATTCTCAAAGTGTGTCATGCAGGCCACTTCGTGGCTGGTCGTCTGGCTTGGATCTCTGGGCATCCTGTTGCGATCTGAGAATTTGTCCAAGGAGAGCTCCAGGAAGATCATGGAAACTTTCCTCCTCTCGGGCACGAGCACCATCGTTTCCCGGCACACCAAGGTTCGAACTTGTGGGCAAACTCGATGTTGAAGCATTGAGATGCAGTGACCGAGAGGTTCCTCTCGGAAGTCCCAATCATGGATGACGGCAAGCTCAAACACACTTCCATCCTTGGAAAGTCCTTGTTTTGAGCCCAAGGACGGGGAACGGACAGCCGAGAGGTGGAGAAAGTCTAATCACGATTCGCTCCTCCAAAGGCGCTTACATCCAGACCTTACAAGCCTCCGGTGCCTCAACAACAAAAGCCTCGTCAGCCTAGGACATCGGAACCGGCCCCGGCAGCTAAGACAAGGTGTCTAAACAGCAGCCCCCTCTTGTCAGAGACAAGAAGGGCGGGAAGTCCTCCTGGGGAGGCAATAATCTTAGAAGGAGCGGCCGAGGCCCTAAACGCTAGGATTGGCAACCCCCCTGCATGGTCGTCCAGTGGGGGGATGCCTAAGGTTGCGCGTTGAGGTGGCAGCAACTCGGGGCCGATTCCTGCACGATCTCCGTGATCAGCCAAGGATATCGCGTCCCGTTCTTTACATCTCTGCCTACATTGACAGCGAATCCAGTGTCGCTGAGCTCCTATGTCTTGGGATCGGCAAAGGGGCTAGCCCTTCGGGCAGAAGTCGAGACCATGCTCTAGAAGGTTGCTCTCGAAAAGGTCATCGACGGCTCTCCCCCCCCCCCCGTCATCTTCAGTCGACTCTTTCTTGTAAGAAAGCGTCTGAAGGCTGGAGACCTGTCTTCGACCTCTCAGCCCTGAACAAGTTTGTCGAACAAACTTCGTTCAGCGTGGAACAGCAGAGTCGATCAGGCTTGTAGTGAGACCACAAGACTTCATGTGCACACTGGATCTGAAGGACGGGTACTTCCAGATCTCAATCCATCCGTCTTCCAGGAAGTACTTGAAATTCAACCTAGACATCAAGATATACCAGTTCAAGGTGCTGGGTTTCGATCTCACCACAGCACCGCAGCTGTTCACCAGAATGTTCACCCTGATATCTTCATGGCCACACAGGAGCGGCATCCGTCTCCTTCGCTTTCTGGATGACTGGCTAACCCAGGGAGTCTCGGAACCGACCCTTCTTTGACACCGAGACAAGCTTCTGGGACTTTGCCAAGATCTAGGGATCATGGTAATTTGCGAGAAGTCTTCTCTGCTTCCATCTCAACAACTGGGATATCTAGGCATGATATTAGACTCCAATCTCCAACCCTTCCCATCAGATGACAGGGTAGCAAGGCTGAGGAGAGTCGCAGAACCTTTCCTCAGACGAGGAGAGCTTCCAGCCCAATCTTGGTTATGCCTCCTAGGTCACCTTTCCTCCTTGACCAGGCTAGTTCCAAACAGCAGCCTCAGGATGAGATCCCTGCATTGGTGGCCCAAGTCCCGGTGGAATCAAGACAACGATTCCCCGGACATTCTGGTCCCTTTTGGACCTGCAGAACGAATGGACCTGCAGTGGTAGTTGACTTATGGAAACCTTTGCAAGGAAATGGATCTTCTCGTCCTTCCCCCGTTTTTGATGCTGTTCTCGGACTCGTCAAAAGAAGGGGGGGGCCACGTTCTGAATCACGCCTATGGTCAGAACCAGAAGGGTACCTTCACATCAATCTGCTAGGAATGAAGGCCGTATTCTGGCCCTTCAACACTTCCAACAGACCTTGGCGAGTCACTCCGTGAATGACAACTCCACGGTAGTGGCTTTTTTCAACAAGCAGGGAGGTACCTTTTCATAACAGCTTTCTTATCTTGTAGTAGAGATACTAAGATGAACCGAAGTCCACTCAATACCCTATCGGCTCTCTTCATTCCGGGCAAAGGAATGTGCTCTCCGACAGTCTGAGCAGGGCCTCACAGGTAGAGAGTACCGAGTGGTCTTCGGCCCCCCTGGTAGCCGACAAGTCCTGACCTTGTGGACCTGTTTGCGACAGCCTTGAATTTCAAGCTGCCGCAGTACTACTCCCCAGTCCCAGATCCCAAGGCACTCTGGCAAGATGCCTTCCTTCAACGGTGGGACAACATCGATGTCTACATCTTCCCACCGTTGTTGAGAAGGGGGCTCAACAAGACCAGACTATAGGTCAACCTGTCGATGACTGATAGCTCTGCTATGGCATCATGCAGAGTGGTTCCCGGAACTTCTGCATCTCCTGACGGAACTCCTGAGAGAGCTTCCCCCACGACACGAGCTACTCAAACAACCACACTGCAACATAGACCACAAGCCGTAGCATCGCTTCGGCTTCACGCCTGGAGACCATCCAGCATCTCCTCACAGAGAGAGCCGTTCCGCAATAAGTTGCGGAGCAGATGTCTCAACACCTGCGAAAGTCATCCGCAGGGGTCTACCAGGCGAAGTGAAGAATCTTCTGTGGTTGGTGTCGTGGGAGAGGTACCTCTCCCCTTGATGCCACTATTCCAGCAATAGTGGAGTTATTGTATATCGGCAGGAGGAAATGCGCCTTTTGCTCTCGGCGGTGGAAGCCTATCGCTCAGCCTTAAGCCTGGCCTTCAGGCTGAAAGGAATAGACATTTCCTCCTCGCTGGATCTTTCTTCGCTCATACGAAACTACGAACTTACCTGCTCCCAGTCGGAAGTGAGACCTCCTCCATGGAACATGGTTCGGGCTCTTAAGAGATCTCCTTGCAAACCATTACACCAGGCTTCTGATCGTCACCTGTCTTGGAAGACGGTGCTCCTGCTCGCTCTGGCCTCGGCCAAGTGTGTCAGCGAACTTCATGGTCTCTCGTACGACGTCGCCCATTCAAGAGGATAGGTGGAGGTAACGTTCAGGTTCGTTCCTGAGTTGGTTATTAGACTTAAAATATTGGAGTCCCGGACCTTCGGTTCGACTCCTTCAGGATTTCGAGTCTCCGTTCTGTAACAGATGACCCAGACCTTCTCCTACTATGCCCAGGAAGAAGTCGGAGGGGTTATCTTAAAGAACAGCTGCAGTTCGTCCTCACGTGCAAGCCCTGTTTGGGACCACAGGGAGGACGGAGAGGAGGGTCATCAAGAATGCCTTTTCAGCCTGGATTCAAAGGGTCATCCATCACGCCCTGAATCCAGACCCTCCTCCGTCATGTCGCCTTAGAGCACACGATGTCAGAGGCATCGCAACGTCCCTGGCCTTCAAGAGGAACTACTCTGTGACGCAGGTGCTACAAGCTGGAGTCTGGAAGCGTCAAACGACCTTCACAGCCCACTACCTGCAGGACGTGACCCACAGGAGCCTCGATACGTTTTCTATTGGCCCTGTGGTGGCTACACAACAACTGGTCTAACCTCAGGCTCCTTAATGGACAGGTAGCAGAAGGTTGAGGGCATTGTTACCCGGTTTTAGACTGCATGAATGAAAGAAGTATGTCTGGCCCTTACTTCTTTCTTCATCCTCCCCTCTCCTGGGGAAAGCAGCATCCTGGGTTCTCCCTCTTAATGAGAGAATCCCTCTTAACGAGAGAATGCCTTGATGAAGTCATTGGGCTTCAGCACGGCATATCATTCCCGTGCTGAAGGCTTGTGACGGGCAAGAGGGCTCTCGAACTGGGGAATTTCTTTTCCTCAGTTTGACTCTAAATTTCTCTCATTCTTTTTCTATTACCTCTTATTGCTTATTCCTCCTTCATAATTATCAGCTGTCTCCAACCTTTCTGTCAAAACTCTCTTACCCATTTCACTGTCCAGGTTTTTTAGAGGGGACATTGTATCCATGATCGGTTTTTATTTCAAAATCAATTGTGGGAGCTGTGGTGGTCTTGCCAACTGCCCGAAAATGTTTGGACACCTAGGAGTGTCAGTATTCCCATACTGGCACGCGGAACTATCTCTTAGGAAATTTGGCCTTCGGATTCCAGGGGTTGGCGATTTTATAGAGATAGGACTCTCGGCATTCTGTCCGGTTTGCCTGCCACTATGATTAGAGTGGGGATGATTGTATTCTTGAAATGCTCTCAGTCCCATCAAGCGGGTTTGGCATACACTTGAGCCACTCTAATCATAGTGGTACCATCCCTTTGTGGTAGGGTAGGGAGTGGACATTTGGTAAGCAGCTTTCACAGGTGTCATTGGTGGAGAAATTAATTCCAGGAAAGGCTAACGGTGTCTTCTTTGGAATTTCAGACAGTCTTAATTTTTTCTCTCCCTTGAACTTTATTTTTTCCATTGTTTTTTTTTCATTGTTATTATGACCCCTTCCCTCCCCCTGAAAAAATAATTAATGAGTAAACTTAATATTCCCCGTACCCCTGGATCAAATGGCGAACCCCAGACACCGTTGACGACTTCTGCTTGTTTAAATAGGGAAAGCTCTGTTGACAACCTCTGCAATAAAAAGGATTCCTCCAACAATACTTCTCTGACCAGTGTTGTTAAAGACAATTTATCGGCACTGGTGGAAAATGATGCTTGTATTAACAGTGATACTTTACTCTCTGGTTCTGGCTCATTACCAGATCCAACAAAAAATCTGAAAATTCTCCACTTAAAAAACATACCAATTGGTTGTAGCTATGACATAATTCATGAAGCCTTCTGTAGATTTGGGGCAATCAAAGAAATTTTAATGGAGCTTAATGGTAGTAAAGGCTTTTGGGAAGCTTGGGTATCATTTTCAAGTTTTGAGATTGCTTTAGAAGCAAATAAAAATTTAGAGAGCATAAAAATTGACAATTGTTTGATTTCTGGGGCTCTATGTGATAAAGCACCAAGACACCTAGAGGTATATAAACCAGAAGAATGGATGGAAAAAGAAATAGAGCATAGACTTCCAGAAGTAAGAACCCCCAAGCCCCCAACATGGATAATTGCATCTGGGAAGATGGATAATTATAACTATTATAAGATTAGTAAATTTATACAAAAAAAAGTTGGTTTAATTAAAAGTAAGGATATTAGTAGATACGGTAAGCAATCTGTTTTGATTAATGCAAAATCAGATACTCAAGCTCACATGCTTTGTGGCATGAAGATTGCAGAAATTGATCCTATTAAGGATATTAAACCACACATGAGCTTCAGCTATGGTAAAGGAGTAGTTTTTGATAGAGATCTATATGAATTCTCAGAACCGGAAATTCTGGACATGTGCCCTGCTAATGTTTGGAAAGTAAGTAAGATCCCTCAAACAAGCATGGTAGTTTTAACATTTGAAACCCCTGTTATACCAGATCATATAATTATTGAGAATGAAAGAGTACGTGTTCGAGAATATAAACCTAGGCCTTTACAATGCTTTAATTGTTTCAAGTACGGTCACCCTTCCCGGTACTGCAATAATACGAAGATCTGTATTAACTGTTCTTTGTTAGAACATGGCCAATGCAACAGAGATACAACCTGTGCAAACTGTAAAGATCATCATAAATCAAATGATAAAAGATGTAGAGAATACAAGAAAGAAGAAGCTGCAATCTTGAAAGCAAATGCTGAACATATAAGTGTAGGTTATGCAAAGCATCTACTCAATCGGCAACTTAATTTTGCTCACGCAGTTAAGATGCCAACAAAAGATTATAATCCACTACCCCTTACTACCACAGGGGGACCAGTGGCAGCACCTGGCCCGTCAGGTGCATCTCCCTTAGTGGTAGTAGCCCAGCCATCTGGGTCAAGTGCTCCGCCTATAAAAGCCAGAGCACAAACCTCCAAAGAGGTCAATATGGTTTCCAATACACCAAAAGTATTGTCACTGATAGGAGCATCTCCCCTAGAGGTAGTAGCCCAGCCTTCTGGGTTAAGTGCTCGAACTGTTGAAGTTCTAGCGCAATCCTCCAAGGAAACCAATGTGGCTTCCACCACCTTAAATATATTGTCTCAGGCAGAATCTCTACCTGATTTGATGGATATTGGAAAACAAGATCTTCCAAAGAGGAAAAGGTCCCCATCATCCTCACCTTCATCTAAGTCAGGTAAGTGCCCTACTGCTCATGATCCTAAGGTTGACTCTTATAAAGATCCTAGAAAGAAAGAAAAGAAGAGTGGTGGCCTAGTAAAGCCTTCCATCTCCAGGCCTTATATGGCTTCATCTGAAAAGTCCCAAAAGACAAATGAGACAAAGAAAAATAATAACAAAAGATAATGTCTATCATCCAGTGGAATTGCAGAGGTCTAAGTACTAGCATTGAGCAAATAAAAACTTTAACCAGGGACACAGACACGAAGGTAATTTGTCTACAGGAAACCAAGATCAGTGACAAACCATTTAATCCTGGACTCAATTATCATTTTTGTAGATCCCCTCCTTTGCAAGCTGCAAGAGCTCAAGGTGGTACAGGTTTTATTATTCACAAATCTGTAAAATTTGAAACAATCCCACTCAATACACCACTACAGGCATGTGCAGTTAGAACTCATATCGGGAAAAAAATTACTTTATGCTCGCTATATATTGAACCATCCTTAGAACTTTTCCTCTTAGATCATGCTGGTAATCCAAGAAGGCTTAGACTTTCTGACCTTCAAGACTTGATCAATCAGCTTCCTGCCCCTTTTATTTTAATGGGTGATTTTAATGCAAAGCATACTTTATGGGGTGGAAATGTGTGCGATAGATGGGGTAATCTTGTTGAAGAATTAATCGACAACAATGATGTCATACTAATGAATGATGGTTCTCCAACTAGGTATGATGTAGTCCACAACTCTACATCAGCCATTGATTTGTCAATCTGTTCCTCATCCATTCGATTGGACTACCTTTGGTCAGTAAATGAACACCTACATGGCAGTGACCATTGGCCAATAATGTTAAATTATGTCCATAATCTTCCTTCTCAGTGTCCACCAAAATGGAAGATAGATGAGGCAGACTGGGCAGCTTATGAAAACTGTTCAGACACTGATAAAGAATATGATGAATTTACATCTCCAGTGCATGCCTATCAACATCTTGAAAATATTATTGATGATAATGCTAGCAAGTTTATACCTAAAACATGCGGTTTACCTCATCGCTCTGTAGTTCCTTGGTGGAGTAAAGAATGTGCCAACGCAAGAAAAGTGACCCGAACTTGCTTCAGAAGATACTTGAGGACCAACTATTTAGCAGATAGAATAGCATATCTCAGAGCCTGTGCCAAACAAAAAAGAATTTTTAAAAAAGCAAAGAGAGCATCTTGGAAGAAATATATATCTAATATTAATACCAAAACTCCTTCAAAGGAAATATGGGACAAGATTAGAAAACTTCAAGGTAAATTCGTCCCTAAGCCTCTACCAATATTAAGGGAAAATAATAGATATATATCTGACCCCAAAGATGTAGCAGAGGTTCTTGCTAAGCACTTTGCTCATGTATCAAGTGCTGACAACTATTCCCCAGCATTTCAACAAATTAGAGCATCAACATCTGTTGTTCCTCCTGCTTCTTCAAATACTGAAGCTTTTAACCTGCCTTTTAGTATGGAGGAGATGCAAAATGCTATCTCCAGCTCTTCTTTAACTGCCCCAGGTGAGGATGGCATCCGGTATGAAATGATATCACATCTTCCAGTGGATACCAAGGAATTTTTATTAGAAACCTTTAATGGTCTATGGGCTTCCCATACATCTCCTGATTCCTGGCATACTTCAATTGTAATTCCAGGCCACAAGTCTGGTAAAGACCCAGAACTGCCATCTAGTTATAGGCCCATATCCTTGACCAGTTGCATATGCAAACTATTTGAGAGAATGATCAACAACAGACTTGTGTGGTATCTAGAATCAAAAAATCTTTTATCTAACAGACAGTTTGGTTTTAGGAAGAACCGAAGTACTCTAGACCCTTTGCTGATGTTATCAAGGGAAATTTCAAATGCTTTTTCTAACCAAAACCAGGTGGTGGGTGTCTTTTTTGACCTCGAAAAGGCATATGACACCACCTGGAGGGGTGGTATTTTAAAGCAATTGGCCTCGTGGGGTATAGGAGGACATATGTTCTCTTTTATTGAAGAATTTTTATCAAACCGCTCAATTAAAGTGAGAGTAGGGTCAGAACTATCTTCATCCTACATGCAAGAAGAAGGTGTCCCCCAAGGCAGCGTATTGAGTGTGACCTTGTTTGCTGTAGCTATTAATAGTCTCATTAGTCACATACCTCCTGGCATACAAGGATCACTATTTGTCGATGACTTTGCAATTTATTGTAGTGGATCATCTGCACTTCAAGCATGCCAAAATCTTCAAATTGCAATAAATGCTGCTTCCGCATGGGCAAATTCTCGTGGATTCATGTTTTCTCCTCAGAAGACCAAAGCCATTCGCTTTACTCGTACTCGTAAAAGGGAAGAGATCCCCACCCTTTTCTTAAATGATTGTATTTTGCCATATGAGGATAGTGTCAAGTTTCTTGGAGTCATTTTCGACAAGAAAATGACATTTGGTCCCCATATAAATGACCTATCTATCAGGGTTAAGAAGTCACTGAACATTCTGAGAGTGATATCGCATTTTGATTGGGGTGCTGATAGAACAACTTTGCTTAGAATTTATACATCTTTGTGTCTGAGCAAGTTAGACTATGCATGCCAAATATATGGGTCAGCTACAAAGACTTTACTTGGAAAACTTGATATTGTTCACAATGCTGGGCTTCGCATCTGCACAGGTGCTTACAGAACATCTCCCATTGACAGTCTCTATGTTGATTCTGGCATACCTCCCCTTTCCATTCGCAGAGAGGAGTTGAGTTTGAGGTTTTTAGCTAGGTCCCTTGCTGTGAGAAACAATCCTAACTGTAAATATGTTAGGGCGCCTTTAGATCGGGCTCCTAATAGATCTAGAGTGCCTAAGCCTTTGGAAGTACAGCTGAAAAACGATGCTAGAGAAGTAGGCTTGTTAACAGCACAGATAGCAGAGGTAGGATATCCCAAGTCTCCTCCTTGGTGTAATCCACCTGTTAAAGTATGTTTTACGGCAGGAGGGAAAAATACCTTACCTAGTAGGGTAATGAAAAGTGAGTTTTTAAATCATGCTGCTCAACATCATGGGAAACATGTTTTTACAGATGGCTCCAAATCGGCTGCAGGAGTTGGAAGTGCAGCTGTGGTGGGGGATATTGTTATTAGAAGGAAACTCCCATCCTCTTGTTCAATTTTTACTGCTGAGCTGTACGCAATAATTCTCGCAGTCCAACATATTTTTAAAAATGGCAACCAAAATAGTTTTTATACAATTTTTACGGATTGCAATAGTGTTTTACTCTCATTAAAACAAATTATGCCAGGCCATCATCTAGTACAAGAGGTGCAGGACTGGTTAGTACTTCTGCAGTCTAGGAAGAGTATCAGTGTTCACTTCTGTTGGGTCCCTGCCCATGTTGGGGTGGATGGGAATGAACAAGTAGATAAGGCAGCAAAGGAAGCTTCAGGGCTAAGTAATCCATCCCCCTTGAGTATTCCTTACAAAGATCTTAAAAGTGAGATTCATCTTTACTGTAAAAATAAGTGGCAAGCCCGATGGTCTGAACTGACCACCAATACAAAATTGAAACAAATCCACCCATTGGTGGATAAATGGTCATCTTGTAATTCTACAAGTAGAAGGGATACCATTATTTTAACTAGGCTGCGTATTGGCCATACACATGCAACGCACAATTATTTAATGAAGAGTGGGGAAGGGAGACAGGCCCCTCTTTGTAATACCTGTCAAGTGACAATGGATGTTAAACACATTTTAGTCGATTGTCCTGTTTTTAATCTTCAGAGGAGGACACATTTACTCCAGGACAAACCTTTAAGAGATATACTGGGGGAAAACTGTAATACCCTGAACTTGAGAAAATTTGTACAAAGTATTGGGTTATATTATGAGCTATAATTGATTTTATTAATTTATTTATTTATTTTACCCTTTTAATCCCTATTTATTTCACATCTAGATTTTATTGTATGAAAGTGTTAAGATTTGTATTAAAGGTTAAAATGATACTAAATGGTGTGAGTGTACAGATATGATTGAATGATTTTCATTATATAGCGCTGAATGGCCTTTGATGCCCCAGTGCTTGGCTTAATGCCTAAATCCTATATTCAATTCAATTAATGAGAGAATGCCTTGATGAAGTCATTGAGCTTCAGCACGGCATTTCATTCCCGTGCTGAAACTTGGTGACGGGCAAGAGGGCTCTCGAACTTGGGGAAATTGCTCCCCCAGTTCAAATCTAAATTTCTCTCTTTCACCTTTTTCTTTTTCTCAATATTACTTCGACCTTATCCTAATTTCATAAACTTTCTTTAGTCTTGCTTTCCAAACTCTATGAGAAAAATTTCACTCTATATGTGTGTATATATTATGTACATATATATTTATTAATTTTTTTTTTTTTCTCCTATAGCTTGGATGTTTTTACATCCATTGTAGCCCCGGCAGGGATGTTCATACATCCTTTATTGCTGCCTGCTTTGATGAGTGGGAGGAGGTATCACGGTTGGGAGGTGTTTGCATTCAAAGCTATATGTGAGAGTATTGGATGATTTCAGCCATCCCGAAGATGGTTTGGACCTTTTTGGTGGAACTATTCTCAAGTGTTGGGTCTTCGGAATCCAGGGGGATCCAATGCTTGGGGTAGGACTCTCGGCTTTTGGCCGGAAGCCCGTCATTATAGATATGGGGAGGATGATTCCATAATTTCTTGGTCTCAGTCCTAACAGGCAGGTTCAGCTTACACCTGTGCCTCTATATCTGTTTTGATGCTATCCTTCGGGTAGGGTATGGAGTGGACCATCTTGGAAGTATACTCTCATTGTGCCGATAGTGGAGAGTGCAAATTTCCTTTCCGACGTGTGATGGCCTAACATTCTCGAGCAGGTACATCAAACTTACCCTTTTCTCTCTCTTTCGTCTAATGGATTCTATAAGGAACGAACCCCCATCCCCTGGATACGCTGACTCTCCCCCGGCACTGTTGACGACCTCTGCTAATGTGATAAGGGAAAGCTCTGTTGATAACCTCGGAACGGGAAAGGACCATTCTACTGATATTTCTAAATCAAGTAATTTGGGTAACACGAGGAAACTTCGAATCCTCCATGTTACACAAATTTCTATAGAGACAAATTATGATGATCTATGTTAAGCATTTGAATGCTATGGATGCATAAAAGAAATAAGGATGAAACTTGAATCTGTAACTTGGGATTCATGGATATCTTATAGTAGTTATGACGAAGCATTTAGTGCAATAAGTAACTTGAATAATATTAAAATTAATAACTTGAATGTCGCAGCTGCTCTCTGCGATAAGGTACCAAAGGATTTGGATGTGTATAGGCCTGCCAATTGGTTGGAAAAAGACACAGATTTGGTTATGCCCTCCCAGAGAAATCCAAAACCACCGATGTGGCGTATAGCTGAATCAAAGGGGGTTACAGGGAATTATTTTAAAATATGCAAATTGATTCAGAAAAAAGTAGGAACTATTGCACCAGGCGATATATCTCGTTTCGGAAAAAATAGTTTCCTTATCCATGCCAAATCCAGTACACAGTCGGTAATATTGTCCAATATAAAAATAAGTAATGATGACATTAAGTTAGATGTCAAACCCCACCTAAATTTTAGCTACGGAAGGGGCGTAGTTTTCAACAGAGATCTATATGATTTTACAGAGGAGGAGATACTGGCCATGTGTCCATTAAATGTATGGAAAGTTCATAAAGTCCCAGGTACATCAATGATAATCCTTACGTTCCAGGATGCTGATGTACCTTTTCATATTATTATCGAGAACGAAAGGGTTAAAGTAAGACCCTTCAAGCAGAAGCCATTGCAATGCTTTAATTGTTTTAAATTTGGGCACCCGTCCAAAGTTTGCAAAAATGAGAAGATGTGTGGTATTTGCTCCAAATCTTACCATGGAGAGTGTGCACTTGGAGCCAGGTGTTTAAATTGCAGCTCAAATCACAAATCCAGAGACAAGAGCTGCGAGCTATATAAATTGGAGGAAGCTGCCCTCAACAAATCAAACTTAGAACATATAAGTGTGACCCATGCCAAAAGACTATTAAATAAATCAAATACATATGCTAAGACATTAAAATCAAACCAACCTAGCCCTGCCAATAGCTCAAAAAAAAGTATACTATCTGACAAAATGTCAAATAACGAGGTAACCATATTACCTCCTGAGGCTTTACCACGGTGTATTAACACTAGGTCATTGCCCATTGCTGTACAGCCTTCAGCTGCCATTACAAAAAATAATACAAACCTCTCTCAGGCCATGTCCTTGCCTGATCTGATGGAGGTTCCACTTAAGAATAACTTACCTGATGCACCTGTTGTGGGAAAGGTGCAAAAACCTTGAATCCCACCATCTATTAATCGTAAAAGAGAGAGACCTCCATCTCTCTCTCCACCCTCCATTAGAAACGTTAAGGTTATGACATCAAATAAATTTGATGTTTTGTCTGTTGATGTTTCTAATGAACCAGAAGATTAACTGAATAAATCAGAAATTCAAGTTGAGGTCCACCATCCACCTCAACAAATAGATAAAAAGAATGCAAAGAAAAACACAAATGTAAAACCCAACATAACAAGACCACCTCTGAAGAAACCTACTGGTAATAATGTTAAATTAAAAACTGCTAATGGGAAGACCTCATCCAAGATGTCTTCCAGAAATAATCCATAGTTTTCTCCTCCATTTTGCAATGGAACTGTCAGGGTTTGAGGGCGAAATATGAAGAACTTAAGCTCCTAATTCATGAGCATTCCCCCATAATTGTATGTCTACAGGAAAGTATGCTTGATTCTAACACTCCTAGTCCTCGAGAGTATGTTAGCTATAGAACACCATATAATCAACAAGCAGGGAGCCATGGCGGAAGTCTCATGTACATTTGTCGAGATGTTCCCCAAATACCTATGTCTATACGTACAACCCTGCAGGCAGTTGTTGTACAAATTGATATAGGGAGAAAATATACAATATGCTCTCTGTACTTACCTCCAAATGATAATATTTTATATGATGATTTAGCAGAGGTCATTCAACAACTCCCTCAACCTTTTCTCTTACTGGGAGATATGAATGGTAGACATCCTTTATGGGGTGATGTTTTGGCCAACACAAGGGGCAATATTATCTCATCAATTGTGGAGAATGAGGATGTGGGACTCCTTAATACAGGAGAGCCCACACACTTCCATGTTCAGACAGGTACTTTGTCATGCATTGACCTTTCAATTGCAAGATCTAACTGCCTTCTTGATTTTGATTGGAGGACATTAGATGATTGGCATACTAGTGATCATGCACCAATCATTATAAACACCAACAATGGTCCACCTTTACAGAGATCGCCACGATGGAATCTTGACAAGGCGGACTGGGAAAAATTTTGTGAGCTAAGCGAAATTGAGGGGGATGCTGAACAGGTTGAAAATATCGATGATGCCATAGACTAACTGAATGGAACTCTCCATACAGCAGGAGTCAATTCAATTCCCAAAACAACAGGGTTATTCAAACGACGACCAGTCCCGTGGTGGTCTTCAGAACTAACTGCCCTCCACAGAGCCACAAGAAGATCTCTAACACGATTGCGTAGACTCCGAACTGATGAGAATTTAATCATGTACAAGAAATGTAGTGCACAGTTCCGTTGTGCCATGAAAGAAGCAAGGCACCAGTCATGGATGTCTTTTGTTTCCTCCATTAACAGTAGAACACCACCATTGTTGAAGGTGAATGGTCAGTATGTAACTGAAGCAAATGATGTTAGCAATGGGCTGGCTAGTCATTTTTCAAATGTATCCAGCAAGTGTGTAGGAGCCCCTGGTCACCAGTATAGGAGCATTGAAGAAAAGAAAATTTTAAATTTTGCAACAAGAAGGGAAGAGTCTTATAATTCTCCTTTCACTGAAAGAGAATTTGATTCCGCACTTGCTCATTGCAATGATACAGCCCCTGGACCTGATGGAATTCCATATGCAATGATTAAACATGTACATTTTAATACAAAGCTATTTATTTTAAGCATTATTAATAGAATATGGCATGATCATAGTTACCCAAGTGTTTGGGAACTAGCCATTATTTTAGCCTTTTTAAAACCCGGTAAAGACAAGTTTTTAGCAGCAAACTATCGTCCTATTGCATTGACATCTTGTTTATGTAAAATCATGGAGAAGATGGTCAATGCTAGGCTGATATGGTACCTTGAAAAGAAAGGTATTTTATCACCGATTCAATGTGGATTCCGAAAAATGCACTCAACGATTGATGTGTTGATACGACTTGAGTCTTCTATTTGTGAAGACTTTGCTTCCAAACAGCACCATGTTACAGTATTTTTTGACCTTGAAAAGGCATATGATACCACATGGAGATATGGTATACTTAAAACCATTCATGAAATCGGATTGAGAGGAGAGCTGCCACTATTTATTCAGGCATTTCTTTCACATAGAGTTTTTCAAGTGAGAGTTGGGGAAGCTCTATCAGAGAGTAAGTGCCAGGAAGGAGGAGTTCCTCAGGGTAGTGTGCTGAGTGTAACCCTTTTTGCACTAGCAATTAATGGGATATCCTCAGCAATTCCCCGGGATGTTCTCTCAACATTATTTGTGGATGATCTCTCCATATCATTTGCTGGAGCCAGAATGGCAACGGTTGAGAGAAAACTACAGCTCTCAATTGACAAAATTATCCAGTGGGCCAATATGAATGGATTTAAGTTCTCGACAAGTAAAACTACTATTGTACATTTCTGTCGTATCCGGGGAGCACATCCAGACCCGGATATATACATTAAAGGTCAACGGATCCCATGTGTATCAGAAACCAAATTTTTAGGTTTGATATTTGACTGTAGACTTACATGGGTTTCTCACCTAAAACCGCTAAAAGCTAAATGTGTTGAAGCTCTGAATATTTTAAAAGTATTGTCCCATACATCATGGGGGGCAGACCGCAATACTATTTTAAAATTATACAAGTCCTTGATTTTTTCCAAAATTAGTTATGGTTGTCTAATATACTCTTCAGCCACACCAAGCCGGTTGAAAATATTAGATTTAATACATCATGCAGGTATTAGATTGTCCACGGGAGCATTCAGAACATCACCTATCCCAAGTCTCCTTGTTGATGCTGGAGAGTTACCACTAGACCTTTACCGAATGTCTTCTATTCTTCGGTATTGGTTTAGATTGCAAAGACTCCCTAATTCTTTAGCCTTCCAGACTGCAAGCCTTGTAAGGCACCCAACATACTTTGAAATGCACCCAAAATCTCCTCAACTCTATGGCTTTCAGGTGAAACAATTATTAAACAGTCTGGATATAATTAGATGTAAGGTACTTCCATTCAAGGTATCATCAACGCCTCCATGGAAGTTACCAGAGATATCTTTTTGTAAATATTTTATAGGAGATAAGAAGAATATGTCAGACCTAGAAGCCAGGTCTCTTTTCAATGAACATGTTAAAGAACATAGAGGATCAACTTTTATCTATACTGATGGCTCCAAATCTGATGCTGGCGTTGGATTTGGGGTACATAGTAATGGTTTTAATTGTAGAGGTGCACTTCCTCTGACCGCTTCCATATTTACTGCCGAACTGTATGGCATATTAACCAGTATTGAGAAAATAGCATTGGAGAAGGAGGGTAATTTTACAATTTTTAGTGATGCAAGGAGTGTCCTTCAAGCTATAGAAGTTTTTAATTCTAATAACCCTCTAGTTTTAAAGATTTTAGAATGGCTTGTTATTATTGGACGGAGAGGTATAACAGTTCAATTTTGTTGGGTTCCAGCACATGTAGGTGTGTGTGGGAATGAGAAGGCAGATTCACGGGCTAAGAATGCTGCATCCGAGTTGCTGCCAAGAAGGTATCCCATTGCCTGTAATGATTTCTTACCTGACATCAAGAAATTGGTTTGCAATAAATGACAACAGCAATGGGATAGCCTAGATGGGAATAAAATGCGAGAGATAACAAATGTCATATCTCCTTGGAGGTATAATATGATGCCCCGAAAATGGGAGACGTCTCTTTGTCGTCTCCGTATTGGTCACACTCGGTTGACACATGAGTTTCTGCTGAAGGGCCAACAGCAACCGTATTGTGAAGACTGTTTAGTACCTTTAACAGTGAGGTAATTGTTGACCGAATGCCCCAATTATAACAACTTAAGGAATAGATATTTGTTTGAGGCTCGAGGTGAGGGTGGCAGGTTCATCCTTGCCAAAATTCTGGGAAATGATGTGTCCTACCATGCAAGTGGCATTTTTAGATTATTTCAGAAGCAGGTCTTCTGAAAAATATTTAACTTTTATGATTTTAATTGAATACTTTTAATTTTTATTTTATTTTATTTTTTAACTTTGTGTACATAAATTAAATGTTACCGGCGTCAATGACCTCAGATGTCAGGATGCCTGAAAACTTTAAATCAATCAATCAATCAATCCTGGGTTCTCTGAATAGCTGACCTCAAACCTCTGCAGGTAAACCATGCTTCCTTGTGTTCCTAGTATTAAGTTAATACTGTCGCGTCCCCCATACCCTTACAAGGTGGTATTGGGAACGTCCTAGCCTAGAATTCCAGCTAAAGGACTTCAGGTCGACTTCCTAGGACAAGTCACACTTCTTCCATCCACACACAAGCTTTTGTAGGCCGCATGTTTCTTGCGTAGCAAGAAACTTTCGAGGTGCAGGGACTCTTTTTTTTCTCGAGTGCTGCTCACTCGGATTCTGAGTCCCCGGGTAAGCCAAAGCCAGTAAGGCTGGGAATTTTAAATATTTAACTTAGCCGGTGAATATATAATAGCTGCTGCTCCAGCGGCTCGACAGAAAACACACACAAAAACTCGCGAGTGATCGCTATGAAGGTTGCGGGTGTGCCCACCAGCGCCAACTATCGGCCAGATACCACACATGCATGTAAACAAGCCTTCAATTCTTCTCTGTCGACCTTGACGACAAGACGTATCAATACTCGCTGTATAACCTAGAGTTTTCTCAACATATTTGGTGAAGTACTTCATTTTGGTTTGAGCTTTCGCAGTGCAGGTGTTTTTCCTCAACTTAAACTCTTGAACTCTTTATTGGACAGATTTAATTGTTGATGACTTGGATTGTTTTTTGGACTTTCTTTGACTAATTCAAAATGGCTGACGCTTCACAAGCCCCTAGATTTCGTAAGTGTAATGCTAGGGATTGCAATAGGCGTCTTCCAAAGGCCTCTCTCGACCCACATACTGTGTGTTCTAATTGTCGGGGTAAAACCTGTCAATTAGGAGATCGGTGTGAGGAATGCGTGGGCCTTTCGGAATTCTATTGGCTCGAATAAGACAAGTATTCTCGTAAGCTAGAGAGAGATAGGGTAAGGAGGAGTTCCTCTAGGTCAGTAGATTTTTCCTCTCCACATGCCCCTGAACCTAATCCTTCCCTGTAGTGGTTGTGCCTGAACCCCCTACTGGCACTCAGGAACCATCGATGCGAGACATGTTACGTGCCATTCATGCCTTGGGTGAAAGAGTTGAATCGTTAGCAACAGATCGTAATCAACTCATGGCTGACGTTAAAGAGCTTAAGTGTCAGAGTGCCACAGCGGAAAATCGTTGAAAAGTGATTAGTGCGCAAAGTGTTGTGAACAGTGTTGCAACCGAGGGTTCGTCTGTTCGTGCCTGTCGTTCACCTAGTCCGAGACCTCTTGCAAGCTCCCAAGCCCAGGGGAGAAGTAATGTCGTACGACTTATGGGTTCGAGAGGCCTTGATCAGAGAACAGACGTATCCTCTATGGTATCAGGCGTGTCTCACCAAGATCGCCCCTACCATAAGACGAGAGAGATCATTTTCTCCTCGTCATCCGAAGGCTTTTCGCATAAGAAACCGTGGAGCAAGGTTTCTAGGCCCCTTAAGCGAAAGTCGGTCCCTTCAGGACAGGTCCAGCATCCTGGCTGTAGCCATTGGGACAGCTCTGACCCTTTGCAGTCATCGGAAGACTGCTCGCCGCCTAAGCAACAACGTTACACAGGCTCAGAGAGTCTTGGTGTAGGCAAGGTTGTGCCGTCTCAGACGTTAACCCCGTCGTTTACCGCACCCATTCCTGTTGATCTTAAATGGGTTGTACTGCAAGACATGCAGATTAAGCTCGCCTCCCTTATGGAAGACTATTCTGCCGATAAGGTTCACGATGATCCTTGCCGCTTAACTCATCGAGATCCTGGCCTTCAGCCGCCCAAACGAGCCTTTGCTCGTCCTGTTGACGTTGGCGTAGCTAAGTCACGTCAGTCACGCTTTGTAGAACCTCACTCGATGCAGTCACGTGTTGACTTTCAGCTGCATATGGACGTTCAGCCACTTCCTAATGCTCTTGTTGACGTTCAGGACGTTCGCCAACCAGCGGAGTTGACTTGTTTTGACGCTGAGCGTCAACCACCGCAGTCTAGAGTTGTTTTGACTGCTCAGTCTAGGCAGTCAAAACAGTCTCGAGTTGACGTCGAGCGTCCTCCCGCTCCTGTTGTTGTTGACAGTTCACAGGCTGTTAAGCAGTTACATGACGTAGCGTCCTGGACTGCTACTAATGCACCAGTGCGTGTGGACTCTGCGTGTCAAGCATTGCCAACCCCTTTGCTTGTTACTCAGCAGTTGTCAGATGAGGATCCTTCAGATGAGGACGTTGCTGACCCTCATCATGATGATCATCCTTTGGATGTTTACGAACCTAGAACGGTTCCTCCATCAATGGACTTCAAGAAAGTCATGTTAATTTTCAAGGAGCTTTTTCCCGATCACTTCGTCACTGTTGCTCCTCGTTCGCCACCGTCTGAGTTTGCTCTAGGCTTACCTGCTAACATGCCAGCCTTTACAAAGCTAGTGCTCTCTCGCTCTTCCAAGAGAGCTTTACGACTTTTAGGCGACTGGTTGGAAACCAGGAGGAGTTTGGGGAAGACGGCCTTTGCCTTCCCTCCGTCAAAGCTCTCATCTAGATCGAGCGTCTGGTATGCCACGGGAGAAGTTCTCGGCTTGGGAGTCCCTGCCTCTGCCCAGGGTGACTTCTCAAGCCTCGTAGACTCTCCCCGCCGCCTAGCCATGAGACGCTCGAAGATTAGTTGGTCCTCCTCGGACCTTGACCATCTGCTGAAAGGCGTATATAGAGCCTTTGAAGTTTTCAACTTCCTTGACTGGTCTTTGGGAGCCTTAAGTAGGAAAATCTCATCGGCTGATAGAGATGTCTCCTTACTGATTATGTCCTGTATGGATAAAGCCATCCGCGATGGTTCCAATGAGCTCGCCTCCTCTTTTACGTCGGGAGTCTTAAAGAAGCGAGAGTCCCTTTGCTCTTTTCTTTCGGCAGGAGTTACTCCCTGTCAGAGATCAGAACTGCTCTTTGCTCCCTTATCAAAGTTTTTGTTCCCGCAACAATTGGTTAAGGACATAGCTTCTTCACTCGTGCAGAAGGACACCCATGACTTGGTGGCGTCCTCTGCTCGCAAAGGGACTCCTTCTACATCCTTTTCTGCTAGACCCAGGATCGACACTCTGGCGTCCAGATTTATTCCGCCCTTTCGTGGCAGAGCTCCCAGCAGGGGAAGTACTCGTGCCGAGGGAAAGAGAGGAAAGAAGAGAGGAGCCAAGTCCTCACGTGGCAGAGTCTGACTGCCCACAGCCTCAGACAGCAGTAGGAGCCAGATTAAAGAGCTTCTGGCAGGCCTGGGAGAAGAGGGGCGCAGACCAACAGTCTGTTCGGTTGCTCAGAGAGGGGTACAAAATTCCATTTGTACGCAAACCTCCTCTAGCGACTTCCCCCATCGACCTCTCTCCCAGGTACCGAGAGGAGTCAAAGAGACAAGCCCTAAACCTAGAAGTGTGTCTATTGCTAGAGAAGGGAGCGGTGGTGAAAGTCTCGGACCTTCAATCACCGGGGTTTTACAACCGTCTCTTCCTAGTCCCGAAGAAGACAGGAGGTTGGAGACCGGTGCTAGACGTCAGTGCACTCAACGTCTTTGTTACGAAGACAAAGTTCACCATGGAGACCACGAAATCAGTCTTAGCAGCGGTCAGAAAGGGAGACTGGATGGTCTCTCTCGACCTAAGAGACGCGTACTTCCACATCCCTATACACCCAGATTCCCAACCGTTTCTGAGGTTTGTTTTCAATGTGGTATACCAGTTTCGGGCCCTGTGCTTTGGCCTAAGTCCTGCTCCTCTCGTGTTTACGAGGCTTATGAGGAATGTAGCAAAATTCCTCCATTTATCGGGAATCCGAGCCTCCCTGTACTTGGACGACTGGCTTCTCAGAGCCTCGTCCAGTCATCGCTGTCTGCAGGATCTTCATTGGACATTGGATCTGACCAAGGAATTGGGACTTTTGGTCAACCTAGAAAAGTCCCAGCTGATTCCATCCCGAACTATACTGTATTTAGGGATGGAGATTCGCAGTCCAGTTTTTCGGGCTTTTCCGTCTGCCACCCGAATAGAGCAAGCCCTGCTCAAAGTCCAACTGATGTTGAAGAGAGAACGGTGCTCAGTCAGGAATTGGATGAGTCTAGTAGGAACTCTATCATCCCTGGAGCAGTTTGTCTTGTTAGGAAGGCTACACCTTCGACCTCTCCAGTTCCATCTAGCCTTTCACTGGAAAAAGGACAAGACGTTAGAGACGGTCTCAATCCCGGTCTCCGAACCAGTAAAGGCATGCCTGAATTGGTGGAACGACAATATCAGGCTGAGAGAGGGACTTTCCCTTGCAGTTCAGAACCCAAACCACGTACTATTCTCAGACGCGTCGGATTTGGGTTGGGGTGCGACCCTGGACGGTCGGGAATGCTCAGGTCTGTGGACCTCAAGTCAGAGGAGCATGCACATCAACGGCAAGGAGCTTTTGGCAGTCCACTTGGCCTTGATGAAATTCGAGAGTCTCCTTCGAAACAAAGTGGTAGAGATCAACTCCGACAATACCACAGCCTTGGCATACATCTCCAAGCAAGGAGGCACCCACTCCCTCACGCTGTACGAGATCGCAAGGGACCTGCTCATTTGGTCAAGAGATCGAGGCATCTCCCTGTTAACGAGGTTTATCCAGGGCGACTTGAACGTCTTAGCAGACTGCCTCAGTCGGAGGGGTCAGGTAATTCCTACGGAATGGACCCTCCACAAGGACGTGTGCAAGAGTCTTTGGGCGACTTGGGGTCAACCCACCATAGACCTCTTTGCAACCTCGATGACCAAGAGACTTCCAATCTATTGCTCTCCAGTCCCAGACCCAGCAGCAATACACATAGACGCATTTCTCCTAGATTGGTCTCATCTGGACTTGTATGCATTCCCACCATTCAAGATTGTCAACAAGGTACTGCAGAAGTTCGCCTCTCACGAAGGGACAAGGTTGACGTTGGTTGCTCCCCTCTGGCCCGCGAGAGAGTGGTTCACCGAGGTACTTCAATGGCTGGTAGACTTTCCAAGAAGTCTTCCTCTAAGGGTAGATCTGTTACGTCAACCCCACGTAAAGAATGTACACCAAAACCTCCCCGCTCTTCGTCTGACTGCCTTCAGACTATCGAAAGACTCTCAAAAGCCCAAGGCTTTTCGAAGGAGGCAGCCAGTGCGATTGCAAGAGCGAGGAGAGCTTCTACCATTAGAGTATACCAGTCGAAGTGGGAAGTCTTTCGAGACTGGTGCAAGTCAGCATCTATTTCCTCTTCCAGTACCTCTGTAGCCCAAATCGCAGATTTTCTTTTACATCTGAGAAAGGATCGCTCCCTTTCAGCTCCCACGATTAAGGGCTACAGGAGCATGTTGGCTTCGGTCTTTCGGCATAGAGGCTTAGATCTTTCCAACAATTAAGATCTACAAGATCTCCTTAAGTCTTTTGAGACCTCTAAGGAACGTCGTTTGACAACTCCTGGATGGAACTTAGATGTGGTCCTAAGGTTCCTCATGTCAGACAGGTTTGAGCCATTACATTCAGCCTCCCTGAAGGATCTCACTCTCAAGACACTTTTCCTAGTGTGCTTGGCCTCGGCTAAAAGAGTCAGTGAACTTCATGCCTTCAGTAAGAACATCGGCTTTTCTACAGAAAAAGCCACTTGTTCTCTTCAACTTGGTTTCCTGGCCAAAAATGAACTGCCTTCTCGTCCTTGGCCTAAATCTTTTGATATTCCTTGCTTATCAGAGATCGTAGGCAACGAACTGGAAAGAGTATTATGTCCTGTTAGAGCTCTTAAGTTCTATTTAGCTCGTACTAAGTCATTACGAGGTAAATCTGAGGCATTATGGTGCTCAGTGAAGAAACCATCATTGCCTATGTCAAAGAATGCTTTGTCATATTTTATCAGATTTTTAATACGAGAAGCTCATTCTCACTTGAATGAGAAAGACCGATGTTTGCTTAAGGTTAAGACGCACGAAGTTAGAGCTATAGCAACCTCCGTGGCCTTCAAGCAAAATAGATCTCTGCAAAGTATCATGGACGCGACTTTTTGGAGAAGCAAGTCAGTGTTCGCGTCATTTTACTTAAAAGATGTCCAGACTCTTTACGAGGACTGCTACACACTGGGTCCATTCGTTGCAGCGAGTGCAGTAGTGGGTGAGGGTTCTACCACTACACTTCCCTAATTCCAATATCCTTTTTAATCTGTCTCTTGAAATGTTTTTAATATTGTTTTTTGGGTTGTACAGAAGGCTAAGAAGCCTTTCGCATCCTGGTTGATTTGGCGGGTGGTCAAAGTCATTTCTTGAGAGCGCCCAGATTAGGGGTTTGATGAGGTCCTGTTTGTATGGGTTACAACCCTTGATACTTCAGCTCCTGGGAGTCTTTCAGCATCCTAAGAGGATCGCTGGGCTTTGTGAGGAAGACAGACTTACAAGGCAGAGTAATCGTCTAAGTCAACTTCCTTACCAGGTACCTATATATTTGGGTTTTGTTATATTGATAACTGTCAAAAACTCTAAGCATATATGCTGTAAACTTAATTAACTCTGGTCTCTACCCACCGCCTTGGGTGTGAATCAGCTATTATATATTCACCGGCTAAGTTAAATATTTAAAAATGATATTTTAATTATAAAATAAATTTTTGAATATACTTACCCGGTGAATATATAATTTTCAATATTAAACTTAGCCGGTGATTATATAAGCTGCAGCTCTGCTGCCCGACAGAAAAACTCTACGCTCAAAATCCGCCAGCGATCGCTATGCAGGTAGGGGGTGTACTTCAACAGCGCCATCTGTCGTGCAGGTACTCAGTACTCAATGTAAACACAGAACTCAATTTTCTCTCTGTCGTGCCACCGGCAAGACCTACTAAATTCGCTGTTGCTTACTGGATTGGTTTTCACATATTTTTGGTGAAGTACACATTTCTAGTTTTGAGCTTTCGCTTTGCAGACGTTATCTTCAATACATCCTTGCATTCTTTTGTTGATATCGGATTATTTGTTGACGACTTTGGATAGTTTTTTGAATTCCCCTTTGACTAATTCAAAATGGCTGACCCTTCTCAAGTCCCTAAATTCAGGAAGTGTAATGCTAGGGACTGTTCAAGGCGTCTTCCGAAGGCCTCTAATGATCCTCACACCGTTTGTTCCAATTGTCGGGATAAAACCTGTCAATTGGAAGATCGATGTGAGGAATGCGTTGGGCTTTCGGAATTCAATTTTATCGAATTCCAGAAATATACACGTAGGCTAGAGAGAGATAGAGTCAGGAGAAGTTCATCTCGCTCCGTTGAATTTTCCTCTCCTCATGCCCCACAACCTATTCCTTCCCCTGTAGTGGTTGCTCCTGATCCCCCTTCTAGCACTCAACAACCTTCGATGGCAGATATGATGCGTGCCATCCAGGCTCTGGGTGAGAGAGTCGAGTCCTTGGCTAGTGACCGTAACCAGCTCATGGCAGACGTCAAGGAGCTGAAGTGCAAGAGTGCAGTGGGTAGTGATAAAGTGAGTGGTAGTGTTGTGGATAGTGTTGCGCTTGAGGGTTCGTCTGTTCGTGCCTGTCGTCCTCCCAGTCCGGGACCTCTTGCAAGCTCCCAAGCCCAGGGGAGAAGCAATGTCGTACGACCAAAGGGTTCGAGAGGCTTTAATCAGCGAACAGACGTTCCCTCCGTGGTTTCGGGCGTATCTACCCAAGATCGCCCCACCCACACGAAGACGAGAGAGCCCATTTATTCCTCGTCTGCGGAAGAGGTTTCTCGTAAGAAACCATGGACCAAGGTCTCGTGGCCTCTTAAGCGCAAGTCGGTCCCTTCCGCGCAAGTCCAACGGCCCAGTTGTAGCCACTGGGTCAGTTCGGACTCGCTGCAGTCTTCCGACGACTGCTCACCTCCTAAGAGAGGCAAAGCGGTACCGCATCAGGCAGTAACACCGTCTGTTGCCGCACCTGCTCCTGTAGACCCTAAGTGGTCTTTGCTGCAGACCATGCAGTCACAGTTAACGTCATTGATGCAGGACTTTCGTGCGGAGAAGGTTGACGCTGCACCAACCTCTAGCCTACAACCACCCACGGTTATGCGTCCGGTGGACGCTGAGGCTACCTTCTCCCGCACTCCAGCTGTGAGAGTCCCGCCACCCATGCGTTCCAGTGTACCCTGCCAGCCGCATGTTGACGTTCAGCGACGCACGGAACCTTCCGTTGACGTTCGCGAGGTACAACAACAGCCTAAGTTGTTTTGTCAGAGATCGGAACTTCTTTTTGCTCCTCTCTCAAAGTGCCTTTTCCCAGAGGACTTGATAAAGGAGATTGCTGCCTCCTTGATTCAGAAAGACACCCATGACCTGGTTGCGTCCTCTGCCCGCAAAGCCACCCCTTTGCCTACCTTGTCTAGACCCAGGATGGACACTCCAGCGTCCAGATTCATTCCGCCCTTTCGTGGCAGAGCCTCCAGCAGAGGAGGTGCTCGTGCCGAAGGGAGACGTGGGAAGAAGAAAGGTACCAAGTCCTTTAAAGGCAGAGTCTGACTGCCACCTTCTTCAGACAGCAGTGGGAGCCAGACTCAAGAACTTCTGGCAGACCTGGGAGAAAAGGGGCGCAGATGCACAATCTGTGAAGTTGCTCAGAGAAGGGTACAAGATCCCGTTTGTACGCAAACCCCCTCTAGCAACGTCTCCCATCGATCTCTCTCCCAGGTACAGAGAGGAAGACAAGAGACTAGCTTTGAAGCAGGAGGTGTCTCTCTTACTAGAAAAGGGAACGGTAGTCAAAGTCCGGGACCATCAATCCCCGGGCTTCTACAACCGTCTCTTCTTAGTGGTAAAGAAGACAGGAGGGTGGAGGCCGGTGCTAGACGTCAGTGCGCTGAATGTCTTTGTCACAAAGCAGACGTTCGCCATGGAGACCACAAAGTCCGTTCTAGCCGCGGTCAGGAAGGAAGACTGGATGGTCTCTTTAGACCTAAGGGACGCATACTTTCACGTCCCCATCCACCCAGAATCCCAACCTTTTCTGAGATTCGTTTACGAAAAGGTTGTCTACCAATTTCAAGCCCTGTGCTTTGGCCTAAGCACAGCTCCTCTTGTGTTTACGAGGCTGATGAGGAATATTGCCAAATTCCTGCATTTAGCGGATATCAGAGCCTCCCTCTATTTGGACGACTGGCTTCTAAGAGCTTCTTCCAGTCGTCGCTGTCTGGAGAATCTAAAGTGGACTCTAGATCTGATCAAGGAATTGGGTCTCCTGGTCAATATGGAAAAGTCTCAACTGGTCCCATCCCAAACTATAGTGTATTGAGGGATGGAGATTCACAGTCAAGCTTTTCGGGCTTTTCCGTCGGTCCCCAGAACAAGTCAAGCCCAGGTATGCATCCAGAACATGCTAAAGAAGGAACGATGTTCAGTCAGACAGTGGATGAGTCTGATAGGGACGCTTTCATCCCTGGAACAGTTCGTTTCGTTAGGGAGACTACACCTCCGTCCCCTTCAATTTCACCTAGCTGTTTACTGGAAAAAGGACAAGACGCTAGAAGCGGTCTCGATCCCCATTTCCGAGAAGATGAAGTCATCACTGACTTGGTGGAAGGACAGTATCAACCTCAGAGAGGGTCTACCCCTGGCTGTTCAGACCCCCAACCACGTTCTATTCTCGGACGCATCGGACATGGGCTGAGGTGCGACATTAGACGGTCGGGAATGCTCGGGAACTTGGAACTCGAATCAAAGAACGTTACATATCAACTGCAAGGAGCTACTGGCAGTTCATCTGGCCTTGAAAAGCTTCAAGTCCCTCCTTCAAAGCAAAGTGGTGGAGGTGAACTCGGACAACACCACGGCCTTGGCGTACATCTCCAAGCAAGGAGGGACCCATTCTATGACGTTGTACGAGATCGCAAGGGACCTCCTCACCTGGTCAAGAGATCTAAACCTTTCTCTAGTAATGAGGTTCATCCAAGGCAACATGAATGTCATGGCGGATTGCCTCAGTCGGAGGGGTCAAATCATTCCAACAGAATGGACCCTACACAAGGATGTGTGCAAGAGACTATGGGCCACATGGGGCCAACCTACCATAGATCTCTTCGCAACCTCGATGACCAAGAGGCTCCCAATATATTGCTCACCAATCCCGGACCCAGCAGCAGTTCATATAGATGCCTTTCTACTGGATTGGTCCCATCTAGACCTTTATGCATTCCCCCCGTTCAAGATTGTCAACAAGGTACTGCAGAAGTTCGCCTCTCACGAAGGGACAAATTTGACGTTAGTTGCTCCCCTCTGGCCCGCGAGAGAATGGTTCACCGAGGTACTTCAATGGCTGGTGGACGTTCCCAGAACTCTTCCGCTAAGAGTGGACCTTCTACGTCAGCCACACGTAAAGAAGGTACACCCAGGCCTCCATGCTCTTCGTCTGACTGCCTTCAGACTATCGAAAGACTCTCTAGAGCTAGAGGCTTTTCGAAGGAGGCAGCCAGGGCGATTGCTAGAGCAAGGAGGACATCCACCCTTAGAGTCTACCAGTCGAAGTGGGAAGTCTTCCGAAACTGGTACAAGTCGGTATCAGTATCCTCGACCAGTACCTCTGTAACCCAAATAGCTGACTTCCTATTATACCTGAGGAAAGAAAGATCTTCTTTCAGCTCCCACTATCAAAGGTTACAGAAGCATGTTGGCAGCAGTCTTCCGTCACAGAGGCTTAGATCTTTCCAACAACAAAGATCTACAGGACCTCCTTAAGTCTTTTGAGACCACGAAGGAGCGTCGTTTGGCTACACCTGGTTGGAATTTAGACGTGGTACTAAGATTCCTTATGTCAGAAAGGTTCGAGCCACTACAATCAGCCTCCTTTAAAGATCTCACTTTAAAGACACTTTTCCTGGTTTGCTTAGCCACAGCTAAAAGAGTCAGTGAGATTCACGCCTTCAGCAGGAACATCGGATTTTCATCTGAAACGGCTACATGTTCTTTACAGCTTGGTTTTCTAGCCAAAAACGAGCTACCTTCTCGTCCTTGGCCGAAATCGTTCGATATTCCAAGCCTTTCAAATATGGTTGGAAATGAACTAGAAAGAGTCTTATGCCCTGTTAGAGCTCTTAAGTTCTATTTAAGACGAACTAAACCTTTACGAGGACAGTCAGAAGCTTTATGGTGTTCTATTAAGAAACCTTCTTTGCCTATGTCAAAGAATGCAGTTTCCTATTATATCAGACTGTTGATACGAGAAGCTCATTCCCATCTGAATAAGACCATGCTTTGCTGAAGGTAAGGACACATGAAGTTAGAGCTGTCGCAACTTCAGTGGCCTTTAAACAAAATAGATCTCTGCAGAGTATAATGGACGCAACCTATTGGAGAAGCAAGTCAGTGTTCGCGTCTTTTTATCTTAAAGATGTCCAGTCTCTTTACGAGAACTGCTACACCCTGGGACCATTCGTAGCAGCGAGTGCAGTAGTGGGTGAGGGCTCAACCACTACATTCCCCTAATTCCATAACCTTTTTTAATCTTTCTCTTGAAATGTTTTTATTGTTGTTTTTGGGTTGTCCGGAAGGCTAAGAAGCCTTTCGCATCCTGGTTGATTTGGCGGGTGGTCAAATTCTTTTCTTGAGAAGCGCCTAGATTAGAGGTTTTGATGAGGTCCTGTAGTATGGGTTGCAACCCTTGATACTTCAGCTCCTAGGAGTCGCTCAGCATCCTAAGAGGATCGCGAGGCTCAGTAAGGAAGACGTACTTAAAAAAGGCAGAGTAATTGTTCAAGTCGACTTCCTTACCAGGTACTTATTTATTTTATGTTTGTTATTTTGAATAACTGCTAAAATGAAATACAAAATCCTTAGCTCATAATAATGTAAACAATTAATGCTGGTCTCTACCCACCCCCCTGGGTGTGAATCAGCTTATATAATCACCGGCTAAGTTTAATATTGAAAAATTTTATTTTTATAATAAAATAAATTTTTGAATATACTTACCCGGTGATTATATATTAAAGGACCCTCCCTTCCTCCCCAATAGAGACCCAGTGGACCGAGGAGAAAATTGAGTTCTGTGTTTACATTGAGTACTGAGTACCTGCACGACAGATGGCGCTGTTGAAGTACACCCCCTACCTGCATAGCGATCGCTGGCGGATTTTGAGCGTAGAGTTTTTCTGTCGGGCAGCAGAGCTGCAGCTTATATAATCACCGGGTAAGTATATTCAAAAATTTATTTTATTATAAAAATAACATATTAAAAGCCCTCCCTTCCTCCCCAATAGAGACGCAGCGGGACGAGAAGAATTGAAGGCTTGTTTACATGCATGTGTGGTATCTGGCCGATAGTTGGCGCTGGTGGGCACACCCGCAACCTTCATAGCGATCGCTCGCGAGTTTTTGTGTGTGTTTTCTGTCGAGCCGCTGGAGCAGCAGCTATTATATATTCACCGGGTAAGTATATTCAAAAATTTATTTTATAATTAAAATACAGTATCATTTTTCCACCCTACCTAAGGGTAAGTCACCCTATGTAAATACCGTGGTTTGTATTTCGGTTACGGAACAAATGACAAATTCGGAGATAATGTAATTTGTATTTTTAAATATTAAACTTAGCCGGTGAATATATAATAGCTGACGTCTCGGACGGCTCGACAGAAACACAAAAAAAACTCGCGAGCGATCGCCATGAAGGTTGCGGGTGTGCCCACTAGCGCCAACTATCGGCCAGATACCGCACATACATGTAAACAACTCCAGTTCTTCTCTGTCGGTCTTGTCGACAAGTTGATTCCATTACTCGCTGTTAACCTGGAGTTTTTTCGTCATTCTTGGTGAAGTACTTCTTTTTGGTTTTGAGCTTTCACAGTGCTGGTGTTTTTATCTTCAATTAAAACTCTTGAACCCTTTTTGGGATAGATTTTATTGTTGATGACTTTGGATTGTTTTTGGATTTTCTTAGACTTTTCAAAATGGCTGACCCTTCTCCGATTCCTAAATTTCGTAAATGTAATGCTAGGGATTGTAACAAACGTCTTTCAAAGGCCTCTCTCGACCCACATACCGTGTGTTCTAATTGCTGGGGTAAAACCTGCCAATTAGGAGATCGGTGTGATGAGTGCGTGGTACTTTCGGAATTCGACTGGCTAGAGTTTGATAAGTATTCTCGTAAGCTTGAGAGAGATAGGGTGAGGAGAAGTTTCTCTAGATCATTAGATTTTTCCTCCTCCCATGCCCCTGAACCTAATCCTTCCCCTGTAGTAGTTGTGCCTGAACCTTCTACTAGCACTCATGAACCATCCATGCGGGATATGTTGCTTGCCATTCAAGCGTTGGGCGAGAGAGTTGAGTCTTTGGCAACGGACCGTAATCAACTCATGGCGGATGTGAAAGTGTTAAAGTGTCAGAGTGCCACATTAGAAAATCGTGGGGATAAGGTGATTAGTGCACAAAGTGTTTTTAGTGTTGCGACCGAGGGTTCGTCTGTTCGTGCTTGTCGTTCTCCTAGTCCGAGACCTCTTGCAAGCTCCCATGCACCAGGGAGAAGTAATGTCGTAGGACTTATGGGGACGAGAGGCTCTAACCAACGAACAGACGTTCCCTCTATGGTTTCGGGCGTGTCTCGTCAAGACCGCCCCTACCATAAGACGAGCGAGGCGGTTTTCTCCTCGTCATCCGAAGGCTTCTCGCGAAAGAAACCTTGGAGCAAAGTTTCTAGACCCTTAAAGTGGAAGTCAGTCCCTTCAGGACAAGTCCAGCGTCCTGGCTGTAGCCATTGGGACAGCTCTGACCCTGTGCAGTCATCGGAAGACTGCTCGCCGCCTAAATGAAAGCGTAACACGGGCTCCGAGAGTCTCAGTAAAGGCAATGTTTTGCCGTCACAGACGTTACCATCGTCTCGGCCCGTACCGACTCCCGTTGATCCTAAATGGGTTGTCCTGCAGGATATGCAGAATAAGCTTGCCTCCCTTTGTGGCGGGATGTTTAAAAAAACAAGCCCCACACCCTGAATCACACTTACTGACAATGGTCTCCACAAAACAAACTTTCCCCTTACGTAATCTAAAACCAGACTCTTAGACATAAGGACAAAATAAACAAAACATAACCTTACAACTATATTTCTTAAGAGTAAACGCAATCAAAATTATTATTATACTTGAAACTAAAGATATACAGACAACACAAAAAAACTTAACATACGAAATAAATAACAAATACCACATTCACATAAACCCGGAGAAAAAATATCAAAACTTAAAACTAAGATGCACCACAACCAAATATGTTTATATACTGTCTATATTTTAGGGACACCAATACAGTCGTCCACACACTGCCAACTGTCTTTATGGCAACTACCACAACTCTGTGGGTAAAACTACAGCAAGGGCCAATGTGCCATAACTGCCTCCCTAATCGAGGTCGTAATCATCATCGTCATCATCCTTATCATCATTATCATCATCAATAGCAGCAATCGAAGTTCATTTGGTCCGGGTCATCAACAATAATCTATCCAAAGAGCAGTCTTAAATACAATCTCTTACAGGCCAGGTCGTCAACTAAAGATCGGCATTCAAAAAATAACTCCAAAGGAGGAATCACGGCCTGCCAAAATAAGAAAGAAAAACACTTACAAACACTCCTAACTAACTGAACTATCGCACTATAATCAAAGATAAATAATAAATTGTTCCTATCATTCACAATCACTACAAGCAAAGATAAACAAAACTGTACTTACTTTTGAAATATATAAACACTTTCTCGCTGGTCGAAAAATGATATAAAATATAATCCAGCATTCACAAACGAACTGTCTCAAGCTGCAGTCAAATAAAAAAAGCATTCGCTCCGAAACATTCACCACTGTCGTAACCTAACTAAAAAATGTAAACAAACAATCTCATTTAAACCAACAGTCTTTCTCACCACAAACTATCGTTAACCTAACTACTTTCGCGCGCTAACACAATATCTCTCTCTCTCTCTCTCTCTCTCTCTCTCTCTCTCTCTCTCTCTCTCTCTCTCTCTCTCTCTCTCTCACACAGGATTTGGCAAAAACAAAAATAAAATAAAACAAAAAATAAATCCTCCACATTTTATGGAGGAGTATACCGTTGAGCAGGTTCACGATGATCCTCGCCGTTACGCTGATCGAGATCCTGGCCTTCAGCCGCCCAAACGAGCCTTTACTCGTCCTGTTGACGTTACAAAGTCACGTCAGTCACGTGACTTGGCCCTCTTAATGAGAGAATGCCTTGATGAAGTCATTGAGCTTCAGCACGGCATTTCATTCCCGTGCTGAAACTTGGTGACGGGCAAGAGGGCTCTCGAACTTGGGGAAATTGCTCCCCAAGTTCGAATCTAAATTTCTCTCTTTCATCTTTTTCTAACTCTTTATATGGCTTCAACCTTCTCCTAATATTATAAACTTTCCTTCATGTTGCTGTCCCAACCCTATGAGTAAAATTTCCCATATGTATGTGTATATATTTACATATATATGTGTGTTTATTATTTTTTTTCTCTTTTTATGGCATGGATGTTTCTACATCTATTATTGCCACTTGGGCGGATGTTTCTACATCCGGTATTGCTGCCTGCTTTGATGAATGGGAAGGGTGTCACGGTTGGGAGGTGTTTGTGCTCAAAGCTATATGTGAGAGTATTGGATGATCTCAGCCATCCCGAAGATGGTTTGGACCTTTTTGGCGGAACTATTCTCAAGTGTTGGGTCTTCGGAATCCAGGGGGATCCAACGCTTGGGGTAGGTCTCTCGGCTTTTGGCCGGAAGCCCGTCATTACAGATATGGGGAGGATGATTCCATAGTTTCTTGGTCTCAGTCCTAACAGGCGGGTTCAGCTTACACCTGTGCCTCTATATCTGTTTTGATGCTATCCTTCGGGTAGGGTATGGAGTGGACCATCTAGGAAGTATACTCTCACTGTGCCGGTAGTGGAGAGTGTAAATCTCCTTCCCAACATGTGATGCCTTAATGTTCTCAAGCAGGTAAATCAAACTTCAAAAAATCACTCTTCTCTCTTCTTTTTTTATGATGGAATCTTGTGAAAATGACCCCACCTCCCCTGGATATGCTGACTCGCCCCCGGCACTGTTGACGACCTCTGGCAATTCATTTAAAGAAAACTCCGTTGACGACGTAGGAACTAAAAAGGACTATTCTTTAAACACTCGGAAAAAGGGTAATTTGGGCAACACAGGAAAACTGAAAGTCCTGCACGTTGCCCAAATCCCTTTAGAAGCTAATTATGATGTGCTACATAAAATATTTGAGTGTTACGGATCAATAAATGAAATTAGAATGAAACTTCAAGATGATAATTGGGAATCTTGGTTATCATTTAATTGTCACGAGGAAGCATTTAATGCAAGCTGTAACATTGTTGATATTAAAGTAGGTAATATGAGTGTTAAGGGTGCTCTGTGTGATGGGGCACCTAAAGATCTGGATGTCTACAGACCAGCAGACTGGGCTGATAAAGATATAGAGGCAGATATACCATCCCAAAGAAAGCCAAAACCACCAATGTGGCTTCTTGCTCAATCTGTAGGAGGTACGGAAAATTATTTCAAGATATGCAAATTTCTTCAGAGGAAGGTAGGTACGATCGCACCTGGAGATATATCTCGATTTGGGAAGAAAAGTTTCTTGATAAAGGCCAAGTCATACACACAGTCTGTTATACTGTCTAATTTGAAGACAGTAAATGATGATATAAAATTGGACATCAAACCCCATCTAAACTTTAGCTATGGAAGGGGAGTGGTTTTTAATAGGGATCTGTATGAATTTACTGAAGAGGAGATATTGGCCATGTGTCCCCTATCAGTGTGGAAAGTACATAAAGTACCTGGAACATCAATGATTGTTCTTACTTTCCAGGATGCTGATGTACCTTTCCACATAGACATAGAAAACGAAAGGATCAGAGTTCAACCTTTTAAGCAGAAGCCACAGCAATGTTATAATTGCTTTAAATTTGGACATCCTTCCAAAGTTTGCAATAATGAAAAAATTTGTAATACTTGCTCCAAAATTTATCATGGGGATTGTACACTTGAGGCAAGGTGCTTAAACTGCAACTCTAATCATAAATCTAATGATAGGAGCTGCCAGTTTTATAAGTTAGAAGAGGCTGCCCTCAATAAATCAATTATTGAACATGTAAGCGTGGGGCATGCCAAGAGATTATTAAATAAATCTAATACTTATGCAAAAACATTAAAAACAGGAGAAAAAGTTCCTCGGGAATCATCTCACCCACCTACTACTGTAGGTAGTTCTCGAAAAAGGAATTCACAATCTATTGATAAAGTGCTGCATAAGACAAGAACATCTCCTCCTAAAGATTTATCATTGAGTATCAACAAAAAGACATTGCCCACCACTATCAAACCTTTGTCCCCCATTACAAAGGATAGTACTAACCTCTCCCAGGCCATATCCTTGCCTGATTTAATGGAGATTCCACCTGACACCAAGTTATCAGGTGTACCTGTAGTGGGGAAGGTACAAAAACCTGGTAACTTGCAACCTATTAATCGTAAAAGAGAGAGACCTCCATCTCTCTCACCCCCTTCCATAAGAAATACTAGAATTATGACATCAAATAAATATGATGTTTTGTCTGTTGATGTTGGCGATCAACCAGAAGACAATTTGAATAAATCAGAAATTCAAGTTGAGGTCCACCATCCCCCTCAACAAATATATAAAAAAGATACAAAGAAAAACTCCAACGTAAAACCCAACATAACAAGACCATCTCTGAAGAAACCTACAAGTAATAATGTTAGATTAAAAACTGCTAATGGGAAGACCTCACCCAAGACGTCTTCCAGAAATAATCCATAGTTTTCTCCTCCATTTTGCAATGGAACTGTCAGGGTTTGAGGGCGAAATATGAAGAACTTAAGCTCCTAATTCATGAGCATTCCCCCATAATAGTATGTCTACAGGAAAGTATGCTTGATTCTAACACTCCTAGTCCTCGAGAGTATGTTAGCTATAGAACACCATATAATCAACAAGCAGGGAGCCATGGCGGAAGTCTCGTGTACATTCGTCGAGATGTTCCCCAAATACCCATGTCTATACGTACAACCCTGCAGGCAGTTGTTGTACAAATTGATATAGGGAGAAAATATACAATATGCTCTCTGTACTTACCTCCAAATGATGATATTTTATATGATGATTTAGTAGAAGTTATTCAACAACTCCCTCAACCTTTTCTCTTACTGGGAGATATGAATGGTAGACATCCTTTATGGGGTGATGTTTTGGCCAACACAAGGGGCAATATTATCTCATCAATTGTGGAGAATGAGGATGTGGGGCTCCTTAATACAGGAGAGCCCACGCACTTCCATGTTCAGACAGGTACTTTGTCATGCATTGACCTTTCAATTGCAAGCTCTAACTGCCTTCTTGATTTTGATTGGAGGACATTAGATGATTGGCATACTAGTGATCATGCACCAATCATTATAAACACCAACAAGGGTCCACCTTTGCAAAGATCGCCACGTTGGAATCTAGACAAGGCAGACTGGGTTAAATTTTCTGAGCTAAGTGAAATTGAAGGGAGAGCAGAACAGTTTGAAAGTATTGATGATGCCATAGACCTGCTGAATGGAACTCTTCATACAGCAGGAGTCAATTCAATTCCCAAAACAACAGGATTATTCAAACGACGACCAGTCCCGTGGTGGTCTTCAGAACTAACTGCACTCCACAGAGCCACAAGAAGATCTCTAACACGATTGCGTAGACTCCGAACTGATGAGAATTTAATTATGTACAAGAAATGTAGAGCACAGTTCCGTCGTGCCATGAAAGAAGCAAGGCGCCAGTCATGGATGTCTTTTGTTTCCTCCATTAACAGTAGAACACCACCATCTTCTGTGTGGAGGAAAGTAAAAAAGATAGCTGGCAAATTCACCCCCAACCCACCACCAGTGTTGAAGGTGAATGGCCAGTATGTAACTGAAGCAAATGAAGTTAGCAATGCCCTGGCTAATCATTTTTCAAATGTATCTAGCAAGTGTGAAGGAGCCCCTGGTCACCATTATAGGAGCACTGAAGAAAAGAAAATTTTAAATTTTGCAACAAGAAGGGAAGAGTCGTATAATTCTCCTTTCACTGAAAGAGAATTTGATTCCGCACTTGCTCATTGCAACGATACAGCCCCTGGACCCGATGGAATTCCATATGCAATGATTAAACATGTACATTTTAATACAAAGCTATTTATTTTAAGTATTATTAATAGAATATGGCATGATCATAGCTACCCAAGTGTTTGGGAACTAGCCATTATTTTAGCCTTTTTAAAACCCGGTAAAGACAAGTTTTTAGCAGCAAACTATCGTCCTATTGCATTGACATCTTGTTTATGTAAAATCATGGAGAAGATGGTCAATGCAAGGCTGATATGGTACCTTGAAAAGAAAGGTATTTTATCACCGATTCAATGTGGATTCCGAAAAATGCACTCAACGACTGATCGTGTTGATACGACTAGAGTCTTCTATTTGTGAAGCATTTGCTTCCAAACAGCACCATGTTACAGTATTTTTTGACCTTGAAAAGGCATATGATACCACATGGAGATATGGTATTCTTAAAACCATTCATGAATTGGGATTGAGAGGAGAGCTGCCACTATTTATTCAGGCATTTCTTTCACATAGAGTTTTTCAAGTGAGAGTGGGGGAAACTCTATCAGAGAGTAAGTGCCAGGAAGAAGGAGTTCCTCAGGGTAGTGTGCTGAGTGTAACCCTTTTTGCACTAGCAATTAATGGGATATCCTCAGCCATTCCCCAGGATGTTCTCTCAACACTATTTGTGGATGATCTCTCAATATCATTTGCTGGCACTAGAATGGCAATGGTTGAGAGAAAAATCCAACTCTCTATTGATAAAATTATCCAGTGGGCTGACATGAATGGATTTAAGTTCTCGACAAGTAAAACTACCATTGTCCATTTTTGTCGTATCCGGGGAGTACATCCAGACCCAGATATATACATTAAAGGTCAACGGATACCATGTGTATCGGAAACCAAATTTTTAGGTTTGATATTTGACTGTAAACTTACATGGGTTTCTCACCTAAAAGCGCTAAAAGCTAAATGTGTTGAAGCTCTGAATATCTTAAAAGTATTGTCCCATACATCATGGGGGGCAGACCGCAATACTATTTTAAAATTATACAAGGCCTTGATTTTTTCCAAAATTAGTTATGGTTGTGAGGTATATTCTTCAGCCACCCCAAGCCGGTTAAAAATATTAGACTCTATACATCATGCAGGTATTAGATTATCTACTGGAGCTTTTAAAACCTCGCCTATCCCAAGTCTCCTTGTTGATGCTGGAGAGTTACCTCTAGACCTTTACCGAATGTCTTCCATTCTTCGGTATTGGTTTAGAATGCAAAGACTCCCTAGCTCTCTAGCCTTTCAGACTGCAAGCCTTGTAAGACACGCATCATACTTTGAGTTGCACCCAAAATTTCCTCAACCTTATGGCTTTCGGGTGAAACGATTTTTAAATAGTCTGGATATAATTAGAAATAAGGTACTTCCATTCAAGTTATCATCAACGCCTCCATGGAAATTACCTGACATATCTTTTTGTAAATACTTTATTGGAGTTAAGAAGAATATGACTGACTTAGAATCCAGGTCTCTTTTTATGGAACATGTCGAAGAACATAGGGGATCGACTTTTATATATACTGATGGCTCCAAATCTGATGCTGGCGTTGGATTTGGAGTACATAGTAATGATTTTAATTGTAGAGGTGCACTTCCTCTAACAGCTTCCATATTTACTGCCGAACTGTATGGCATATTAACCGCTATTGAGAAAATAGCTTTGGAAAAGGAGGGTAATTTTACAATTTTTAGTGATGCAAGGAGTGTTCTTCAAGCTTTAGAAGTTTTTAATTCTAGTAACCCTCTAGTTTTAAAGATTTTAGAATGGCTTTTTATTATTGGACGGAAAGGTATAACTGTTCGATTTTGTTGGGTTCCAGCACATGTAGGTGTGTCTGGGAATGAGAAGGCAGATTTACTGGCGAAGAATGCGGCATCCGAGTTGCTACCAAGGAGGTATCCCATTCCATGTAACGATCTCCTACCTTACATCAAGAAATTGGTTTGTGATAAATGGCAACAGCACTGGGACAGTCAAGACGGCAATAAAATGAGGGAAGTAACAAATATCATATCACCTTGGAGGTATAACATGATTCCCCGAAAATGGGAGACGACTCTTTGTCGTCTCCGTATTGGTCACACACGGTTGACACACGAGTTTCTGCTGAAGGGCCAACACCAACCGTACTGCGAGGACTGCTTAGTACCTTTAACAGTGAGGCATTTGTTGACCGAATGCCCTAATTTTACTAACTTAAGAAATAGATATCTGTTTGAGGCTCGAGGTGAGGATGGCAGGTTTATCCTTGCCAAGATTCTTGGACATGATGTGTCTTACTATGCGAGCGGAATTTTTAGATTTATTTCAGAAGCAGGTCTTCTGAAAACTCTATAACTATTTTGATGACTTCTTAATTTTTATGGTTTTAATCGAATTCTCTTTTAATTTTAATATACAGTAAATGGTATCGGCGTCAATGACCTTAGATGTCAGGATGCCAGAAAACTTTCAATCAATCAATCAATCACGTGACTTGGAGCCTCACTCGATGCAGTCCCGTGTTGACTTTCAGCCGCTTGTTGACGTTCAGCCGCCACCGCATGCTCGTGTTGACGTTCAGGACGTTCGCCAACCAGCTCAGTTGCCTTGTTTTGACATTGAGCGTCAAGCACTGCTGTCAAGGGTTGTTTTGACTGCTCAATCTAGGCAGTCAAGGCAGTCTCGACTTGAGGTCGAGCGTCCTCCCCGCTCCTGTTGCTGTTGCTGGTCAGTCCTTTAAGCAGTTACATGACGTAGCGTCCTTGACTGCTACTGATGCTCCTTTGCGTGTGGACTTTGCTTGTCAAGCATTGCCACCACGGCAGGTCTCTTCCTTGCTTGAGACTCATCAATTGTCGGACGAGGTTCCTTCAGATGAGGATGTTGCTGATCCCCTGCCTACTGATAATCCTTTGGACGTTTTATCAGACGTGGAAGAGCCTAAGGCTGCGCAACCTTCCATGGATTTTAAGAAAATCATGATGGTTTTTAAGGATCTTTTCCCAGATCATTTTGTTACTGCTGCTCCTCGTTCGCCTCCGTCTGAGTTTGCGCTAGGCTTAGCTGCTGCCAAGCCTTCCTTTACTAAGCTAGTGCTTTCTCGCTCTTCTAAGAGGGCTTTACGTCTACTAGGCGACTGGTTGGTTACCAGGAGGAGTTTGGGGAAGACGGCCTTTGCCTTCCCACCTTTTAAATTAGCTTCTAGAGCGAGCGTCTGGTATGACACGGGAGAAGTTCTCGGCTTGGGAGTCCCTGCCTCTGCCCATGGTGACTTCTCAAGCCTCGTAGACTCTCCCCGTCGCCTGGCCATGAGACGCTCTAAAATTTGTTGGTCCTCCTCGGACCTTGACCATCTCCTTAAAGGGGTTTACAGGGCCTTCGAAGTTTTTAACTTCTTAGATTGGTCTCTAGGAGCATTAAGCAGGAAGATCTCGTCTGCTGACCAGGATGTGTCCTTGCTTATTATGTCTTGTATGGACAAAGCCATCCGCGATGGCTCCAATGAGCTCGCCTCCACCTTTACGTCTGGAGTCCTGAAGAAGAGGGAAACCCTTTGCTCTTTCCTTTCAGCAGGAGTTACTCCCTGTCAAAGATCGGAACTTCTCTTTGCTCCCTTATCGGCTGCCTTGTTTCCTCAACAGCTGATCAAGGACATCGCTGCTTCGCTTATACAGAAGGACACTCATGACCTGATGGCTTCTTCTGCTCGCAAGGGAGCTCCTTCTTCATCCTTTGTTGTGAGACCCAGAATCAAGACTCCTGCGTCTAGGTTTATCCCGCCCTTTCGTGGCAGAGCTCCCAGCAGGGGAGGTGCTTGTGCCGACGGAAAGAGAGGCAAGAGGAGAGGATCCAAGTCCTCCCGTGGCAGAGTCTGACTGCCCACGTCCTCAGACAGCGGTAGGGGCCAGACTGAACAACTTCTGGCAGGCCTGGGAGAAGAGGGGTGCAGACCAAGAGTCTGTTTTGTTGCTCAAGGAGGGGTACAAAATACCTTTTGTACGCAGACCTCCTCTAGTAACAGTTCCTCTAGACCTCTCTCCCAGGTATCGAGAGGAGTCAAAGAGACAAGCTCTACATCACCAGGTGTCTCTGTTGCTAGAGAAGGGAGTGGTGGTGAAAGTCTCGGACCTTCAATCACCGGGATTTTACAACCGTCTCTTCCTAGTCCCAAAGCATACGGGAGGTTGGAGGCCAGTGCTGGACGTCAGTGCGCTCAACGTTTTTGTTACGAAAACAAAATTTACGATGGAGACCACGAAGTCCGTCCTAGCAGCGGTCAGAGAGGGAGACTGGATGGTCTCTCTCGACCTGCAGGATGCGTACTTCCACATTCCTATACACCCGGATTCCCAACCGTATCTGAGGTTTGTTTACAGGAATGTGGTGTACCAGTTTCAAGCACTGTGCTTCGGCCTCAGCCCTGCTCCTCTCGTGTTTACGAGGCTCATGAGGAATGTGGCAAAATTCCTTCATTTATCGGGAATTCGAGCCTCCCTGTACTTGGACGACTGGCTTCTCAGAGCATCGTCCAGTCATCGCTGTCTGCAGGACCTACACTGGACGTTGGGTCTGGCAAAGGAGTTGGGACTGTTGGTAAACTTAGAAAAGTCTCAACTGATTCCATCCCAGACGATTCTCTATTTGGGGATGGAGATTCGCAGTCTAGTTTTTCGGGCTTTTCCGTCTGCCACCCGAATAGAGCAAGCCCTGCTCAAAGTCCGACTCATGCTGAAGAAAGACCGTTGTTCAGTAAGAAGTTGGATGAGCCTTGTAGGAACTCTGTCATCCCTGAAGCAGTTTGTCTCGCTAGGGAGACTTCACCTTAGCCCCCTCCAGTTCCATCTAGACTCTCACTGGAACAAGAGCAAGACTTTAGAAGCTGTATCAATCCGGTCTCCGAGCCAGTAAAAGCATGCCTGAACTGGTGGGACAGCAACATAAGTCTGAGAGAGGGTCTGTCCCTGGCAGTCAAGAACCCAAACCACGTGTTGTTCTCAGACGCGTCGGATTTGGGTTGGGGTGTGACTCTGGACGGTCGGGAATGTTCGGGTCTTTGGACGTCGGTTCAGAAGAGCTTTCACATCAACGGCAAGGAGCTATTAGCGGTCCACTTGGCCTTGATGAGTTTCGAGAGCATTCTTCGAAACAAAGTGGTAGAGGTCAATTCAGACAACACCACAGCTTTGGCGTACATCTCCAAGCAAGGAGGCACTCACTCCCACACTCTGTTCGTGATCGCAAGGGACCTCCTTATCTGGTCAAAAAATCGAGGCATCTCCCTGTTGACAAGGTTCATCCAGGGGGACTTGAACGTCTTGGCAGACTGTCTCAGTCGGAGAGGTCAGGTGATCCCCACGGAATGGACCCTCCACAAGGACGTGTGCAAGAGTCTTTGGGCGACTTGGGGTCAACCCTCCATAGACCTCTTTGCCACCTCGTTGACCAAAAGGCTCCCGACCTATTGCTCGCCGGTCCCAGATCCAGAGGCGACCCACATAGACGCGTTTCTACTGGACTGGTCTCATCTGGACTTGTACGCATTCCCACCGTTCAAGATCGTCAACAAGGTACTGCAGAAGTTCGCCTCTCACGAAGGGACAAGGTTGACGTTGGTTGCTCCCCTCTGGCCCGTGAGAGTGGTTCACAGAGGTACTTCAATGGCTGGTAGACGTTCCAAGGAGTCTTCCTCCAAGGATAGATCTCTTACGGCAGCCCCACGTAAGGGATCTTCATCAAAGCCTCCCCGCGCTTTGTCTGACTACCTTCAGACTATCGAAAGACTCTCAAGAGCTCGAGGCTTTTCGAAGGAGGCAGCCAGAGCGATTGCGAGAGCTAGGAGAGCTTCTACCATCAAAGTATACCAGTCGAAGTGGGAAGTCTTTAGAGACTGGTGCAAGTCAGCATCTATTTAATCTTCCAGTACCTCTGTAGCCCAAATCGCAGATTTTCTTTTACATCTGAGAAATGTTCTCTCCCTCTCAGCACCAACTATTAGGGCTACAGGAGCATGTTGGCGTCTGTATTCAGACATAGAGGCTTAGATCTTTCCAATAATAAAGATCTCCAAGATCTCCTTAAGTCTTTCGAGACCTCTAAGGAGCGTCGTATGGCAACTCCTGGATGGAACTTAGACGTGGTCCTAAGGTTCCTAATGTCCGACAGGTTTGAGCCATTACATTCAGCCTCCCTGAAGGATCTCACCCTCAAGACGCTTTTCTTAGTGTGCTTGGCTTCGGCTAAAAGGGTCAGTGAGATCCATGCCTTCAGTAGGAACATCGGCTTTTCCACAGATAAAGCCACATGTTCACTTCAGCTTGGTTTCTTGGCCAAAAATGAACTGCCTTCTCGTCCTTGGCCTAAGTCATTTGATATACCTTGCCTGTCAGAGATCGTAGGCAACGAGCTTGAAAGAGTGCTGTGTCCAGTTAGAGCTCTGAAGTTTTATTTAGCCCGGACTAAATCCTTACGAGGTGGATCTGAGGCCTTGTGGTGCTCAGTTAAGAAGCCTTCATTGCCTATGTCAAAGAATGCTTTGTCATATTTTTTTAGATTTTTAATCCGAGAGACTCATTCTCACTTTGGTGAAAAAGACCGTTGCTTGCTTAAGGTTAAGACGCACGAAGTAAGAGCTATAGCAACTTCCGTGGCCTTTAAGCAAAACAGATCTCTGCGAAGTATTATGGACGCGACCTTTTGGAGAAGCAAGTCGGTATTTGCGTCATTTTACTTAAAAGATGTCCAGACTCTTTATGAGGACTGCTACACACTGGGTCCATTCGTTGCAGCGAGTGCAGTAGTGGGTGAGGGTTCTACCACTACATTCCCTTAATTCCAATATCTTTTTAATCTGTCTCTTGAAATGTTTTTAATCTTGTTTGGGTTGTACGGAAGGCTAAGAAGCCTTTCGCATCCTGGTTGATTTGGCGGGTGGTCAAATGTCATTTCTTGAGAGCGCCCAGATTAAGGATTTTGATGAGGTCCTGTTGTATGGGTTGTCGCCCTGGATACTTCAGCTCCTGGGAGTCTTTCAGCATCCTGAGAGGATGGCTGGGCTTCGTGAGGAAAGCGGACTAACAAGGCAGAGTAATCGTCAGAGTCAGCTTCCTTACCAGGTACCTATATTTATTTGGGTTTTGTTATGATATAACTGTCAAAAACTCTAAGCATATACGCCGTAAACTGTATTAATACTGGTCTCTACCCACCACCATGGGTGTGAATCAGCTATTATATATTCACTGGCTAAGTTTAATATTTAAAAATGATATTTTGATTATAAAATAAATTTTTGAATATACTTACCCGGTGAATATATAAATTAAAGGCCCCCCCTTCCTCCCCGATAGAGACCCAGCGGAATGAGAAGAACTGGAGCTGTTTACATGTATATGCAGTATCTGGCCGATAGTTGGCGCTGGTGGGCACACCCGCAACCTTCATGGCGATCGCTCGCGAGTTTTTTTTTGTGTTTCTGTCGAGCCGTCCGAGACGTCAGCTATTATATATTCACCGGGTAAGTATATTCAAAAATTTATTTTCTGGGGCGGCCTGTGACGTCCGGTGAGAAAGGTCCTTCCTTACACCCTTTCCTAATATAAATCTTCCAAATATACTAGAGAAAGATAAAAGCATGGAATGCAGAGGTTACAACCCTCGCGCGAACACCTTGTAGGTGTCGTGTATTAAACAAAGGCGTGTGTAAACCACTATTCACAGGTTGTCTTCCATTTAGATAATCCCTTCATCAATGGGAGGGCCGTGACAGGCCCTAGATACATGGTTGAACTCCCCAACGACACCTACCACGCGCGCCCTCTAGGATATCCTTCTTTAATTGGACTTGAAGCAAGCATTGTTTTTTTTGGGCACAGTGTTTTTTCGAAGAATTTCTTGTTATTTCAACATGACTGACGTTGTTACTTCACCCTTACCAATGTTAAGTACCATAGTTTGTTTTGGCAGCTTTTGGCAGTACCGGGCATTT
>NC_090750.1:98426823-98464323 GCF_036898095.1 Palaemon carinicauda
CAGTCCCGTGGTGGTCTTCAGAACTAACTGCACTCCACAGAGCCACAAGAAGATCTCTAACACGATTGCGTAGACTCCGAACTGATGAGAATTTAATTATGTACAAGAAATGTAGAGCACAGTTCCGTCGTGCCATGAAAGAAGCAAGGCGCCAGTCATGGATGTCTTTTGTTTCCTCCATTAACAGTAGAACACCACCATCTTCTGTGTGGAGGAAAGTAAAAAAGATAGCTGGCAAATTCACCCCCAACCCACCACCAGTGTTGAAGGTGAATGGCCAGTATGTAACTGAAGCAAATGAAGTTAGCAATGCCCTGGCTAATCATTTTTCAAATGTATCTAGCAAGTGTGAAGGAGCCCCTGGTCACCATTATAGGAGCACTGAAGAAAAGAAAATTTTAAATTTTGCAACAAGAAGGGAAGAGTCGTATAATTCTCCTTTCACTGAAAGAGAATTTGATTCCGCACTTGCTCATTGCAACGATACAGCCCCTGGACCCGATGGAATTCCATATGCAATGATTAAACATGTACATTTTAATACAAAGCTATTTATTTTAAGTATTATTAATAGAATATGGCATGATCATAGCTACCCAAGTGTTTGGGAACTAGCCATTATTTTAGCCTTTTTAAAACCCGGTAAAGACAAGTTTTTAGCAGCAAACTATCGTCCTATTGCATTGACATCTTGTTTATGTAAAATCATGGAGAAGATGGTCAATGCAAGGCTGATATGGTACCTTGAAAAGAAAGGTATTTTATCACCGATTCAATGTGGATTCCGAAAAATGCACTCAACGACTGATCGTGTTGATACGACTAGAGTCTTCTATTTGTGAAGCATTTGCTTCCAAACAGCACCATGTTACAGTATTTTTTGACCTTGAAAAGGCATATGATACCACATGGAGATATGGTATTCTTAAAACCATTCATGAATTGGGATTGAGAGGAGAGCTGCCACTATTTATTCAGGCATTTCTTTCACATAGAGTTTTTCAAGTGAGAGTGGGGGAAACTCTATCAGAGAGTAAGTGCCAGGAAGAAGGAGTTCCTCAGGGTAGTGTGCTGAGTGTAACCCTTTTTGCACTAGCAATTAATGGGATATCCTCAGCCATTCCCCAGGATGTTCTCTCAACACTATTTGTGGATGATCTCTCAATATCATTTGCTGGCACTAGAATGGCAATGGTTGAGAGAAAAATCCAACTCTCTATTGATAAAATTATCCAGTGGGCTGACATGAATGGATTTAAGTTCTCGACAAGTAAAACTACCATTGTCCATTTTTGTCGTATCCGGGGAGTACATCCAGACCCAGATATATACATTAAAGGTCAACGGATACCATGTGTATCGGAAACCAAATTTTTAGGTTTGATATTTGACTGTAAACTTACATGGGTTTCTCACCTAAAAGCGCTAAAAGCTAAATGTGTTGAAGCTCTGAATATCTTAAAAGTATTGTCCCATACATCATGGGGGGCAGACCGCAATACTATTTTAAAATTATACAAGGCCTTGATTTTTTCCAAAATTAGTTATGGTTGTGAGGTATATTCTTCAGCCACCCCAAGCCGGTTAAAAATATTAGACTCTATACATCATGCAGGTATTAGATTATCTACTGGAGCTTTTAAAACCTCGCCTATCCCAAGTCTCCTTGTTGATGCTGGAGAGTTACCTCTAGACCTTTACCGAATGTCTTCCATTCTTCGGTATTGGTTTAGAATGCAAAGACTCCCTAGCTCTCTAGCCTTTCAGACTGCAAGCCTTGTAAGACACGCATCATACTTTGAGTTGCACCCAAAATTTCCTCAACCTTATGGCTTTCGGGTGAAACGATTTTTAAATAGTCTGGATATAATTAGAAATAAGGTACTTCCATTCAAGTTATCATCAACGCCTCCATGGAAATTACCTGACATATCTTTTTGTAAATACTTTATTGGAGTTAAGAAGAATATGACTGACTTAGAATCCAGGTCTCTTTTTATGGAACATGTCGAAGAACATAGGGGATCGACTTTTATATATACTGATGGCTCCAAATCTGATGCTGGCGTTGGATTTGGAGTACATAGTAATGATTTTAATTGTAGAGGTGCACTTCCTCTAACAGCTTCCATATTTACTGCCGAACTGTATGGCATATTAACCGCTATTGAGAAAATAGCTTTGGAAAAGGAGGGTAATTTTACAATTTTTAGTGATGCAAGGAGTGTTCTTCAAGCTTTAGAAGTTTTTAATTCTAGTAACCCTCTAGTTTTAAAGATTTTAGAATGGCTTTTTATTATTGGACGGAAAGGTATAACTGTTCGATTTTGTTGGGTTCCAGCACATGTAGGTGTGTCTGGGAATGAGAAGGCAGATTTACTGGCGAAGAATGCGGCATCCGAGTTGCTACCAAGGAGGTATCCCATTCCATGTAACGATCTCCTACCTTACATCAAGAAATTGGTTTGTGATAAATGGCAACAGCACTGGGACAGTCAAGACGGCAATAAAATGAGGGAAGTAACAAATATCATATCACCTTGGAGGTATAACATGATTCCCCGAAAATGGGAGACGACTCTTTGTCGTCTCCGTATTGGTCACACACGGTTGACACACGAGTTTCTGCTGAAGGGCCAACACCAACCGTACTGCGAGGACTGCTTAGTACCTTTAACAGTGAGGCATTTGTTGACCGAATGCCCTAATTTTACTAACTTAAGAAATAGATATCTGTTTGAGGCTCGAGGTGAGGATGGCAGGTTTATCCTTGCCAAGATTCTTGGACATGATGTGTCTTACTATGCGAGCGGAATTTTTAGATTTATTTCAGAAGCAGGTCTTCTGAAAACTCTATAACTATTTTGATGACTTCTTAATTTTTATGGTTTTAATCGAATTCTCTTTTAATTTTAATATACAGTAAATGGTATCGGCGTCAATGACCTTAGATGTCAGGATGCCAGAAAACTTTCAATCAATCAATCAATCACGTGACTTGGAGCCTCACTCGATGCAGTCCCGTGTTGACTTTCAGCCGCTTGTTGACGTTCAGCCGCCACCGCATGCTCGTGTTGACGTTCAGGACGTTCGCCAACCAGCTCAGTTGCCTTGTTTTGACATTGAGCGTCAAGCACTGCTGTCAAGGGTTGTTTTGACTGCTCAATCTAGGCAGTCAAGGCAGTCTCGACTTGAGGTCGAGCGTCCTCCCGCTCCTGTTGCTGTTGCTGGTCAGTCCTTTAAGCAGTTACATGACGTAGCGTCCTTGACTGCTACTGATGCTCCTTTGCGTGTGGACTTTGCTTGTCAAGCATTGCCACCACGGCAGGTCTCTTCCTTGCTTGAGACTCATCAATTGTCGGACGAGGTTCCTTCAGATGAGGATGTTGCTGATCCCCTGCCTACTGATAATCCTTTGGACGTTTTATCAGACGTGGAAGAGCCTAAGGCTGCGCAACCTTCCATGGATTTTAAGAAAATCATGATGGTTTTTAAGGATCTTTTCCCAGATCATTTTGTTACTGCTGCTCCTCGTTCGCCTCCGTCTGAGTTTGCGCTAGGCTTAGCTGCTGCCAAGCCTTCCTTTACTAAGCTAGTGCTTTCTCGCTCTTCTAAGAGGGCTTTACGTCTACTAGGCGACTGGTTGGTTACCAGGAGGAGTTTGGGGAAGACGGCCTTTGCCTTCCCACCTTTTAAATTAGCTTCTAGAGCGAGCGTCTGGTATGACACGGGAGAAGTTCTCGGCTTGGGAGTCCCTGCCTCTGCCCATGGTGACTTCTCAAGCCTCGTAGACTCTCCCCGTCGCCTGGCCATGAGACGCTCTAAAATTTGTTGGTCCTCCTCGGACCTTGACCATCTCCTTAAAGGGGTTTACAGGGCCTTCGAAGTTTTTAACTTCTTAGATTGGTCTCTAGGAGCATTAAGCAGGAAGATCTCGTCTGCTGACCAGGATGTGTCCTTGCTTATTATGTCTTGTATGGACAAAGCCATCCGCGATGGCTCCAATGAGCTCGCCTCCACCTTTACGTCTGGAGTCCTGAAGAAGAGGGAAACCCTTTGCTCTTTCCTTTCAGCAGGAGTTACTCCCTGTCAAAGATCGGAACTTCTCTTTGCTCCCTTATCGGCTGCCTTGTTTCCTCAACAGCTGATCAAGGACATCGCTGCTTCGCTTATACAGAAGGACACTCATGACCTGATGGCTTCTTCTGCTCGCAAGGGAGCTCCTTCTTCATCCTTTGTTGTGAGACCCAGAATCAAGACTCCTGCGTCTAGGTTTATCCCGCCCTTTCGTGGCAGAGCTCCCAGCAGGGGAGGTGCTTGTGCCGACGGAAAGAGAGGCAAGAGGAGAGGATCCAAGTCCTCCCGTGGCAGAGTCTGACTGCCCACGTCCTCAGACAGCGGTAGGGGCCAGACTGAACAACTTCTGGCAGGCCTGGGAGAAGAGGGGTGCAGACCAAGAGTCTGTTTTGTTGCTCAAGGAGGGGTACAAAATACCTTTTGTACGCAGACCTCCTCTAGTAACAGTTCCTCTAGACCTCTCTCCCAGGTATCGAGAGGAGTCAAAGAGACAAGCTCTACATCACCAGGTGTCTCTGTTGCTAGAGAAGGGAGTGGTGGTGAAAGTCTCGGACCTTCAATCACCGGGATTTTACAACCGTCTCTTCCTAGTCCCAAAGCATACGGGAGGTTGGAGGCCAGTGCTGGACGTCAGTGCGCTCAACGTTTTTGTTACGAAAACAAAATTTACGATGGAGACCACGAAGTCCGTCCTAGCAGCGGTCAGAGAGGGAGACTGGATGGTCTCTCTCGACCTGCAGGATGCGTACTTCCACATTCCTATACACCCGGATTCCCAACCGTATCTGAGGTTTGTTTACAGGAATGTGGTGTACCAGTTTCAAGCACTGTGCTTCGGCCTCAGCCCTGCTCCTCTCGTGTTTACGAGGCTCATGAGGAATGTGGCAAAATTCCTTCATTTATCGGGAATTCGAGCCTCCCTGTACTTGGACGACTGGCTTCTCAGAGCATCGTCCAGTCATCGCTGTCTGCAGGACCTACACTGGACGTTGGGTCTGGCAAAGGAGTTGGGACTGTTGGTAAACTTAGAAAAGTCTCAACTGATTCCATCCCAGACGATTCTCTATTTGGGGATGGAGATTCGCAGTCTAGTTTTTCGGGCTTTTCCGTCTGCCACCCGAATAGAGCAAGCCCTGCTCAAAGTCCGACTCATGCTGAAGAAAGACCGTTGTTCAGTAAGAAGTTGGATGAGCCTTGTAGGAACTCTGTCATCCCTGAAGCAGTTTGTCTCGCTAGGGAGACTTCACCTTAGCCCCCTCCAGTTCCATCTAGACTCTCACTGGAACAAGAGCAAGACTTTAGAAGCTGTATCAATCCCGGTCTCCGAGCCAGTAAAAGCATGCCTGAACTGGTGGGACAGCAACATAAGTCTGAGAGAGGGTCTGTCCCTGGCAGTCAAGAACCCAAACCACGTGTTGTTCTCAGACGCGTCGGATTTGGGTTGGGGTGTGACTCTGGACGGTCGGGAATGTTCGGGTCTTTGGACGTCGGTTCAGAAGAGCTTTCACATCAACGGCAAGGAGCTATTAGCGGTCCACTTGGCCTTGATGAGTTTCGAGAGCATTCTTCGAAACAAAGTGGTAGAGGTCAATTCAGACAACACCACAGCTTTGGCGTACATCTCCAAGCAAGGAGGCACTCACTCCCACACTCTGTTCGTGATCGCAAGGGACCTCCTTATCTGGTCAAAAAATCGAGGCATCTCCCTGTTGACAAGGTTCATCCAGGGGGACTTGAACGTCTTGGCAGACTGTCTCAGTCGGAGAGGTCAGGTGATCCCCACGGAATGGACCCTCCACAAGGACGTGTGCAAGAGTCTTTGGGCGACTTGGGGTCAACCCTCCATAGACCTCTTTGCCACCTCGTTGACCAAAAGGCTCCCGACCTATTGCTCGCCGGTCCCAGATCCAGAGGCGACCCACATAGACGCGTTTCTACTGGACTGGTCTCATCTGGACTTGTACGCATTCCCACCGTTCAAGATCGTCAACAAGGTACTGCAGAAGTTCGCCTCTCACGAAGGGACAAGGTTGACGTTGGTTGCTCCCCTCTGGCCCGTGAGAGTGGTTCACAGAGGTACTTCAATGGCTGGTAGACGTTCCAAGGAGTCTTCCTCCAAGGATAGATCTCTTACGGCAGCCCCACGTAAGGGATCTTCATCAAAGCCTCCCCGCGCTTTGTCTGACTACCTTCAGACTATCGAAAGACTCTCAAGAGCTCGAGGCTTTTCGAAGGAGGCAGCCAGAGCGATTGCGAGAGCTAGGAGAGCTTCTACCATCAAAGTATACCAGTCGAAGTGGGAAGTCTTTAGAGACTGGTGCAAGTCAGCATCTATTTAATCTTCCAGTACCTCTGTAGCCCAAATCGCAGATTTTCTTTTACATCTGAGAAATGTTCTCTCCCTCTCAGCACCAACTATTAGGGCTACAGGAGCATGTTGGCGTCTGTATTCAGACATAGAGGCTTAGATCTTTCCAATAATAAAGATCTCCAAGATCTCCTTAAGTCTTTCGAGACCTCTAAGGAGCGTCGTATGGCAACTCCTGGATGGAACTTAGACGTGGTCCTAAGGTTCCTAATGTCCGACAGGTTTGAGCCATTACATTCAGCCTCCCTGAAGGATCTCACCCTCAAGACGCTTTTCTTAGTGTGCTTGGCTTCGGCTAAAAGGGTCAGTGAGATCCATGCCTTCAGTAGGAACATCGGCTTTTCCACAGATAAAGCCACATGTTCACTTCAGCTTGGTTTCTTGGCCAAAAATGAACTGCCTTCTCGTCCTTGGCCTAAGTCATTTGATATACCTTGCCTGTCAGAGATCGTAGGCAACGAGCTTGAAAGAGTGCTGTGTCCAGTTAGAGCTCTGAAGTTTTATTTAGCCCGGACTAAATCCTTACGAGGTGGATCTGAGGCCTTGTGGTGCTCAGTTAAGAAGCCTTCATTGCCTATGTCAAAGAATGCTTTGTCATATTTTTTTAGATTTTTAATCCGAGAGACTCATTCTCACTTTGGTGAAAAAGACCGTTGCTTGCTTAAGGTTAAGACGCACGAAGTAAGAGCTATAGCAACTTCCGTGGCCTTTAAGCAAAACAGATCTCTGCGAAGTATTATGGACGCGACCTTTTGGAGAAGCAAGTCGGTATTTGCGTCATTTTACTTAAAAGATGTCCAGACTCTTTATGAGGACTGCTACACACTGGGTCCATTCGTTGCAGCGAGTGCAGTAGTGGGTGAGGGTTCTACCACTACATTCCCTTAATTCCAATATCTTTTTAATCTGTCTCTTGAAATGTTTTTAATCTTGTTTGGGTTGTACGGAAGGCTAAGAAGCCTTTCGCATCCTGGTTGATTTGGCGGGTGGTCAAATGTCATTTCTTGAGAGCGCCCAGATTAAGGATTTTGATGAGGTCCTGTTGTATGGGTTGTCGCCCTGGATACTTCAGCTCCTGGGAGTCTTTCAGCATCCTGAGAGGATGGCTGGGCTTCGTGAGGAAAGCGGACTAACAAGGCAGAGTAATCGTCAGAGTCAGCTTCCTTACCAGGTACCTATATTTATTTGGGTTTTGTTATGATATAACTGTCAAAAACTCTAAGCATATACGCCGTAAACTGTATTAATACTGGTCTCTACCCACCACCATGGGTGTGAATCAGCTATTATATATTCACTGGCTAAGTTTAATATTTAAAAATGATATTTTGATTATAAAATAAATTTTTGAATATACTTACCCGGTGAATATATAAATTAAAGGCCCCCCCTTCCTCCCCGATAGAGACCCAGCGGAATGAGAAGAACTGGAGCTGTTTACATGTATATGCAGTATCTGGCCGATAGTTGGCGCTGGTGGGCACACCCGCAACCTTCATGGCGATCGCTCGCGAGTTTTTTTTTGTGTTTCTGTCGAGCCGTCCGAGACGTCAGCTATTATATATTCACCGGGTAAGTATATTCAAAAATTTATTTTCTGGGGCGGCCTGTGACGTCCGGTGAGAAAGGTCCTTCCTTACACCTTTCCTAATATAAATCTTCCAAATATACTAGAGAAAGATAAAAGCATGGAATGCAGAGGTTACAACCCTCGCGCGAACACCTTGTAGGTGTCGTGTATTAAACAAAGGCGTGTGTAAACCACTATTCACAGGTTGTCTTCCATTTAGATAATCCCTTCATCAATGGGGAGGGCCGTGACAGGCCCTAGATAACATGGTTGAACTCCCCAACGACACCTACCACGCGCGCCCTCTAGGATATCCTTCTTTAATTGGACTTGAAGCAAGCATTGTTTTTTTTGGGCACAGTGTTTTTTCGAAGAATTTCTTGTTATTTCAACATGACTGACGTTGTTACTTCACCCTTACCAATGTTAAGTACCATAGTTTGTTTTGGCAGCTTTTGGCAGTACCGGGCATTTGTTCTATTTCCATTATGGTGGTTTTTAGTTTTGGAAGCGATTGTCCTGCCGAGGTATCGGCAGCCATTTTGGGTATGTTCGCTTCGGTAAATTTTCTAGTTATTTTTGCCCATCTGGTACTCTGTCAGATAGGTTATATCACTTACGTTTTATGGCCTTTTATGTTATCATTAATTATTATTAATTTTTACTATGGTATTTATTTGCTTGCAAGTCCAATTTGGACCTACGAAGAATAGCGATTTAAGATAGCGTTTTAAAGCATAGTAACGATTTAAAGCTTAGCGATTTAGTCTGTTAATTTGTACCCTCCTGGAGGGTTCGTTTTAGACTATATCCTTGTTTTTTTGTTACGTTGTCGTTATTCTTCGTTATTATTATTACTAAGAAAAGCAATCAATTTTATTAATTTTCTTATTTATTGTGTGATGTTAATTTTTAATATTTAACCTTGAGAGCGAAAGCATAGAGTGCTCGTTTTCCTGTTCTACAGGTATGAGTTATCCTTTCTCTCGTTTTCTTTGAGTAAGAGAGGTGAATTTCCCGTTCTCCGCTTTTATAGGATCACGGGTTATTCAGGCCTCCTCTCAGTATCAGAATTGATGATAGTACGTTTAATATTATAAACGATTTATTGATGTGGTTACTGTTAATATAGCTAACACTATTATTAGGTACGTTAGTGTATGAGTCATTAATTGGGGTCGTTTTATACCGACACCCTTAGCTCCGCCTTGAGTTATGCTTAGCTCCGCCTTGAGTTATGCTTAGCTCCGCCTTGAGTTATGCTCCGCTATAATGGATACTCTTTGGGTGAGAACTAGTTATCGTTCCGGAGCAGATTTTTGGAGTGCAACGGTGAAATCCGGCACTCGGACTCCGGCTGAAGCCTTTTACACACGAACCTTTGTCATGTTTGATCACAATTACACAGTTAAGGCCCCCGTTTTCATCGTATCTCCAGCTTCACTGGAGATAACTCATTCATTGAGGATAATGTTATCGTACCGGAGACGGTCACGATATCACGATGACGGGCCTTTGCTACCGGACCTCCGGTAAAAACAGAGATCAAGCAGGAGTCCAGAACCGGAGTTAACAGTGTGATATCGATGAAGTTTAGAGATTCATGCTATGTGGTTACTGGTTTCTATTATAATTTCTTATTTTATTAAGGTGTTAGCTACTACCATACTCACACATTAATTAAGATTTAAGTGTTTCTGATTCATAAGTCAATGACAAGAATCTCAAGGAACATCCAGACTTATGTCTTCTTTCTTTTTACAGAAAGTCCGCTGCACTGCCAGGGGCTGCTCCGCTGCCTTTACTGATCCCATGGGCCATGATCTATGCCGGGCCCATGCCCATTGCGCCATATCCTTCTCTCGGGAACCGGGACAAGCCCCCTATACGATATGGTTTCCGGAGGCATGCATGCTCTGCTATGAGCTGTCAGCCCTACTCCTGAGCGAGGAGGTAAGTTGGTTCTAGTGTCCCTGTTAATATTCTTTGCGAAGAATTAATTGCTCTTTGTATATTGACTTCAGTTTTGACTTCATCATTAATTCCCTCTCTCCTCTTTCAGGCTGATGATGAATCTCTCAGGGAGGCGAGAGCTACTCTCCGGCCTTGGGTGTCAGGGTTTGGGAGGAATGCGCCTGCTGGCGCACCCTATCTCCTTGATGGAGACATGGCTTCTCGCCTATTCCCAGGCTCTACTACTGCAGCAGTTCCACCGGAGACAGCGGCCCCGTTAATTCAAGTGATTAGAGAAACCATTCTAACTGAGGAAGAGGTTTTAGTGACGGAGGCCGAGCCCTACCTAGGTCTGGACGAGGAACCCATGGATGAGCAGGTAGGTGGTGTTGAGTTGGTGGACCCCCTTTCACCCCACACTCCTTCCTCTACTACTTCCTTTCACGGCTTTGATAAACCTACGGCTTCTCCTCTAGGTCCCTCCATTCCTGTACGACCCAAGGTGAAGCCACTACGTACCTTTAAGCCTTCAGCTTTGCCATTATCAGTGTCACCGGTTCCGGGACCCTCAAAGGATCCTGATGTTCATATTGCTATACCTAAAACCGTGACTCCTAAGAAGTCAAAGTCTACTAAGTCCAGGGCTTCGTTAGAGGATCAGGCCCGGGAGCCCCCTTTATCCGCCGCCATGGTCAGGGATATTGTGAAAGAGCAGATACAACAATATCTTCAACAGTCTAGGGCAGACCGAGGAGCTATGACGGAGCTCAAGGATATGGTGGCAAGTCTCATCCGTTCCGGAACTCAGATGCCCCCTCCTTCAGCCCCGGACGCATCGAAGTTACCTCCCTTCGAGAAAAACAACCCTTGGAGGTTTGCCTTACATGCTCCATATATTGATGGTGCCATAACTCTAGAGGGCACAGGCACCCGTCCTCTAGAGGACTTAGAATTTTACCCTCCGGGACTAGAATTCCCATTCAACGGCTTCGTCCGATTGAAAGAACATGCCTTGGTTAGGTTAGACAAGGTACCGAAGGAAACGGTAATATTCCCTAAAGAGCAGGCCCAATCTTTCTGGGCCAGGACGTTGTCAGACTGGGGTTGCACTAATTCCAAGCTCACCCCCCACACAAAGGAGCCTACACCATATTTACAGCTTCTCCAGGTATTACCTTGCCTATTACAGATAAAGTGGCAGCTCTTACTTTTCAGGCTATCAAAGAAGGTTCTGCCATGCCAGCTCTTAAAGAGACCGATCCCACCTCCATGCTCATTCCGAGTACCGTTACTATCTGGGATGATGCCCCCGCTACTTTCACAGTAGGGAAGTTAGACCCAGACTGTGCCTCTAATCTGTTCTCTGAGAAGCTTCCTAAATTACCAGATATTCTTCTCAAGACTGAGTTTGAGGCACGGAATAGGTTGGCTAGGTCTCTCCACTCCATTACCTCCGTGGAGTCCCTAACCTCACTTTACCCGACCGAGACCATGTTCCGGGTATTCACAAAGAACCTGTCTCTGTCCTTCCAAATCGACTTACACGAGTTTTGTTCGGCTCGGGTTAGTTGCAGGAAGCACGTTCTTTCTGAGGCCACGATCAGGCATGAACCGAATAGGCTGATAGCTTCCCCCTGCTGGGGTAAGAACCTTTTTCCTCAGGAGGAGGTGAACAAGGTACTACAAGACGCTGCGAGAGCAAATCAAAATTTGCAAGTGAGGTGGGGCCTCACTGCCAAAAAGAGGGTTGAAGGTCAAAAACAAAACTTCTTCAGGAAGAAACAGAGGTTTGCCCCTTACAAGACGAGCCGAGGTCACTACCAACAATCGTCGATTGTCCACTCGTCTTCACAGTCTCCCATTGCTTCGTCTCCTCTACAGCCGAAACACCCTCAACAGGTGGTCTACCTCACTGCTCCCCCAGGTACCCAACCCAACCCCGTTTGGATGCCCTCACCCGCATACAACCCTAGCTACGGACCCTCAGGTCCCTTTCGTGGACACCAGAGAGGTAGCTACAGGGCTAGAGGACAGTTCCGTCAACGAGGCGGACCTAGGACAAGGGGTTCTCGAGGAGAGAAAGAACCTAGATTCACTCCCTCGCAATGATATAGTTCCGGTAGGGGGGAGACTTTACCACTTTCGAGACCGTTGGACCTTCAGTCCGTGGGCTCACAGCATAGTCTCCAAAGGCTTGGGGTGGAAATGGTCACAAGGTTCCCCGCCTCCACCAGTGACCTTCTTCCAGAGACCCACATCCATTCTGAGAGAGTATACCACCGAGTTACTACAGAAAAAAGCAATCAAACGGGTTCGATCGCTGAAGTTCCAAGGCCGCCTGTTCACAGTTCCGAAGAAAGGCTCGTCGGCATTGAGAGTGGTCCTGGACTTGTCAAAGCTAAATTCTTACATCCTCTGCGACAAGTTCCGGATGTTGACCATCTCTCAGGTACGTACCCTGCTTCCCCGTGGGGCCGTCACCACCTCTATCGATCTTACCGACGCCTATTATCACGTACCAATAGCTCGAAACTTCTCTCCTTACCTAGGTTTCCGTCTAGGCAGGAAAGCCTTTGCATTCAAAGTCATGCCCTTCGGCCTCAACATTGCACCCAGGATATTCACGAAACTGGGAGAGACGGTGCTAGAACAACTCGGGAACCAAGGGATTCAGATCGTTGCTTATCTGGACGATTGGCTTATTTGGGCTCGGTCAGCCCTGGAGTGCAACAGAGCTACGAAGAAAGTACTTCGTTTTCTCGACAACCTGGGATTTCGGGTCAATCTCCAAAAATCCCGCCTACTTCCATCAGACCGCTTCGAATGGTTAGGCATACAGTGGGACCTTGCACGGCACAAGCTGGTTCTACCTCCCAAAAAGGTAAGAGAAATAGCTTCCAAGGTCAAGAATTTTCTAAAACACAGGCAGGTGTCCAGAAGAGCCTTAGAAAGAATCCTCGGCCTTCTTCAATTCGCCTCAGTAACAGATCGCCTATTGAAAGCCAAACTCAAAGACATCAATCGAGTTTGGAGAAAGAGAGCCACAGTACCTTTAAGAGACAAGGTCTCGAGAATCCCCTCTGTCTTGAAAATGAGATTACAGCCATGGTCCGAACCGAAGAACCTTTCCAAATCGGTTCCTCTTCAATTCCCACCCCCACAAGTGACAATTCATACAGACGCGTCTCTGAGTGGATGGGGGGGTTACTACGAACGTCAGATGTTTCAGGGCTCTTGGTCACCCGCCATGAAACACTTCCACATCAATGTTCTCGAAGCCATGGCAGTGTTCTTGACCCTGAAGAGGCTCTCTCCTCCGAGGTCGACCCACATCAGAGTAGTGTCAGACAGCACAGCCGTAGTACACTGCATCAACAGAGGAGGATCCAAGTCGCCCAACCTGAATCAGATCCTGGTTACTATCTTCACCTTGGCAGCAGAAAAGAACTGGTTCCTGTCAGCTACCCACCTAGCGGGAGTCCAGAATGTGATAGCGGACTCACTATCCAGGACGAAACCACTGGAATCAGAATGGTCTCTGGACATAATTTCATTCCGGTGGATACTCAGGCTGGTTCCGGGCCTTCAGGTAGATCTATTCGCAACTCAGATGAATCACAAACTTCCTTGTTATGTGACACCAAACATGGACCCTCAGGCTTATGCCATAGACGCATTAACCCTGGATTGGAACCATTGGAGGAAGATTTACCTATTTCCACCAGTGAATCTTCTAATGAAAGTATTGCACAAACTACGCTCCTTCCGGGGGACGGTGGCCTTAGTAGCACCTCACTGGCCAAAGAGCAGTTGGTTTCCTCTCCTCCTCGAGCTGAAACTCCGACCCTTCCGGATTCCATTCCCCAAACTAACCCAAGTAATTCAAACACAGACTGTGTCAGATTCCTCAAGGATAGCCAAAACCCTAACTTTGTGGACTTCATGAAGTTTGCAGCTCATAAAGATGCAAACATTGACCCGGAAAACGTTCTCTTCATCGAAGCGGACAAAAGGGACTCGACAATTCGTCAATATGATTCGGCTGTTAAGAAATTAGCAGGTTTCCTAAAGAATTCAGACCACACTCGTATGACTCCGAATTTAGCCATCTCGTTCTTTAGGTTCTTATTTGACAAGGGCTTGGCAGCTAGCACTATAACTACCATCAAGTCAGCTTTGAAGAAGATATTCCTGGTTGGGTTTAACATTAATCTAGCTGATTCCTATTTCTCATCTATTCCAAAAGCATGTGCTAGGCTTCGGCCATTGGATCGGCCACAAAAAGTCTCTTGGTCTCTGAACAATGTCCTCAAACTCGCGTCGGACACTGACAACGAGTCCTGCTCTTATATCACTCTACTTAGGAAGACGTTATTTCTATCAGCTATGGCCTCAGGTGCTAGAATCTCAGAACTAGCAGCGCTCTCACGTAACTCGGAAAACATAGATTTCCTCCCTACAGGCGAAGTACTGCTTACCCCAGACAGAGCTTTCCTAGCAAAAAATGAGGACCCGCAAAATAGGTGGTCCCCTTGGAAGATCATCTCTCTTCCCCAGGATCCTTCGCTGTGTCCAGTCACTACTCTCAGGACCTTTTTAGCTAGATCTGCCACCCGCTCGTCTGGCCCCTTATTTATCAGGGAACAAGGTGGTACTTTGACCATTCAAGGTATCAGACAACAAATCCTCTACTTCATTAAACATGCTAACCCGGAATCATTTCCCCATGCTCATGATATACGGTCAATAGCTACCTCTATCAATTACTTCCAGAACATGGACTTTGATGACCTTAAAAAATACACGGGTTGGAAATCTCCTATGGTTTTCAAACGCCACTATCTAAAGAACTTACAGGCCCTTAAATACCCTACGGTTGCAGCGGGGAGTCTTATCTCCCCCCATTAATCTCTGATTATTTCTTTATTCCATCTCTTCTCTCCTCCCTCCTGACCACCTCTCACACCACGTCGCCACTCTCCTGGGTGGTTCGTTAGCCCTAAGTTATTTTGCCATGTTTAATTGTTATGATTTAACTGTTATTGTAATTACCATTCCTGTAAAGTTTTGATATGCTTAGACATGTAAGGTTGATTCCTTTCACGACGGGACACTCAGGTGATCCCTGGTCCTCATATTATTTTAGCATTACATCCCCTATGCCTATGGCTAGTTTATGATTTATGTTTACTTACAGTATTATATTATTGCCTTACATGGTGTTTGTTTTCTCCTTATTATGTTATTAATTTATTGGGCTTGGAAGGCATTCTCTGGTACATTCTCACCGGACGTCACAAGCCGCCCCAGAAAAGGGATTTTGACGAAGGAAAAATCTATTTCTGGGAAGAGGCCTGTGACGCCCGGTGAAACCCTTCCCGGTTATTTGATACGGACCCCACCCCTCTTTTTCCTTGCCAAGCCATATGTTCTTGCAGAAGGATGTCCTAGAGGGCGCGCGTGGTAGGTGTCGTTGGGGAGTTCAACCATGTTATCTAGGGCCTGTCACGGCCCTCCCCATTGATGAAGGGATTATCTAAATGGAAGACAACCTGTGAATAGTGGTTTACACACGCCTTTGTTTAATACATGACACCTACAAGGTGTTCGCGCGAGGGTTGTAACCTCTGCATTCCATGCTTTTATCTTTCTCTAGTATATTTGGAAGATTTATATTAGGAAAGGTGTAAGGAAGGACCTTTCTCACCGGGCGTCACAGGCCTCTTCCCAGAAATAGATTTTTCCTTCGTCAAAATCCCTTTTATAATCAAAATATAATTTTTCCTAACCATACAAACCTTAGCTATTTACACACATTTGCCTGCCAGCCCTGTCCCCAAAGGCAAGTCCTACCTCTAAGTGAAGTGAGGCAGCTCATCAGTGTGTGGGGGGGGAAGGGTATCTAGCTACCGCTCCCCTACCCCCGTGCTAACTAGCGCGGGGGGGCTAGTTTAACCCTCGTTAAAATCCTATGGCTCGTCATTTCAGCTACGCTGAAAGTAATACCCTATGTAAATAGCTAAGGTTTGTATGGTTAGGAAAAATACAAATTATCTCCGAATTTGTCATATTTTTATGGTTGTTCGTGGAGATTGCAACAGTCTTCCAATCATTGATTTTAGCCAGGTGGTCAATTTGTTCCTTGAGAGCGCCTGGAACAAGGGTATTGGAGGAGGTCCTGTCACATAGAGGTTTTTAGACTGGTTTGACAGCTCTTAGAGGTCTTCAGCCCCCTGGGTGGATCGCTGGATCTCATAAGGAAAGCAGACATAATGAAAGAGTTCATTGAAGTCAGCTTCCTTATTAGGTACGAACCCTTAAGTCTGTTTATTAACTCAAGTAAAATTCCAACAATGTTGGCTGTCTCTGACCCTTCACCAAAGGTGTCAATCAGCTATATATATAACTACCGGCTAAGTTAGATGTTTAAAAATTATATTTTCATAATAAAATAAATTTTTGAACATACTTACCCGGTAGTTATATATAATTTAATTCCCACCCTCCTCCCCTTTAGAGACTATGGGCATGGAAGATCTGAGGAATCATGTAATGGTTCCAGGTACCTCGCTAGAGGGCGCGCAGGTGGTACACCTGGCTACCCAATCTGCGATTGCCACGAGTTTTGAAATTTCTGCTGGACGTCAGGGATGTATAGCTACGGTATATATATATATATAACTACCGGGTAAGTATGTTAAAAAATTTATTTTATTATGAAAGTATCATATCACAAATAATTCCCTACCTTATGAGTGACACCGTTTTTTTTTTTTTTTTTTTTTTTTTTTTTTTCTTGGCTATTTTTACTGAAGCTTTGCAGTAGAAAATGTGCTGGCCTTCCCTAAAAATTAAGTCAGAATTGGACCTCTCAGGCATTATTTCACTGTTACTTTTTAATTACACATGAGTAACAATAGCTTTACACTAAACACAGAGCATTTCCACCACAATCAATTGCCGTCTTAAACGAAATTACACTAAATTTTGAAAAAGATTGATGTACTTCACTTAAGTTCCCTCTTGGAGATGTCTTTATGTGATGGTGGTTAAGTTGATACTGAAGGGGAAGGTGATAAAAAAATGGCTGTTGAAGAACAACATCTGGGAACTTAGGAGGAAGCACTTGTGATTTGTTCATTGGTTTAAAAAACAACCTGACGAATACGTCATTGTAAATGCACAGAAAGCTCCCCAAACCATGGGAAAAAACGCTTGCGCAATAAGTCCCCTTCAGTCTCTCAGATGTAAACAATGGACTTGGAGTTAATAACATACTTCACATTATAATAGACCAATACGCATGTTATTATGCCCCAGCCCCTATTAAACATGAAGAGAAAAATACCAAACTAGCCAGCACATGTCCATTTCTTATAGCGAGTTCCAGTTTCGCTAGAAATTAGAGTATCATATATGTACCCAAGATTTACATTAATTACAGCCGTAAGGGATTAGTAACAATTTAATTCCTCCGTACATCACATTGCCTTGGTATCAATCATAGCCTGTGACAGATCCATTACTGCCTTAACTTACAAGTTGGTAAAGCAAAAAAAAAAAATGTGAAAATATCATTGGTAACTGACTGCATTATTGCCCTCTTTATAGGGTCAATCTATACAAAGCTTTGAGTTTTGGTGGTAATTAGATGTGCTGGTACACTTTCTAACCCAGATTAGTTTTTTCTTAAAGAAAAATCCAATAATGTGGGATACATAAACAATTTTTAAGTTTCGGGAGCCTTTGTATATCAGCGGCCAGTTCTTCCAGCGTGCATAAAAATGAACACCAACCTAAACTTTCTCCTCTAACCTAACCTACAAGCCGTGTCCTTACCTACTTACGTAATGGGGGAGCTATAGCCCTGTGACCCCCATTACACTGCCGTATTCCTAGTCAGCAGCCATCATACATACAGGTGGCTGCTATCATACATACACCCTAAGTTTTGCTACATTTTCCTAATATTATTAGTTACAAGATTGTCAAGTGGACAAAAAGTGAATCTTTATTTCTAACCATAGTATAGTCTCAATCCTTTTTAAAAGCCTGGATACTTCATCGATATCTATAATAGTAGACCCTCTTATGAGAGAATGCCTTGATGAAGTCATTGAGCTTCAGCACGGCATTTCATTCCTGTGCTGAAACTTGGTGACGGGCAAGAGGGCTCTCGAACTTGGGGAAATTACTCCCCCAGTTCGAATCTAAATTTCTCTCTTTCACCTCTTTCTTTTTCTCAATATTACTTCGACCTTATCCTAATTTCATGAACTTTCTTTCATCTTGCTTTCCAAACTCTATGAGAAAAATTTCCCTCATTATATATGTGTATATATTATGTACATATATATATATATATATATATATATATATATATATATATATATATATATATATATATATATATATATATATATATATATATATATATATATTTTTTTTTTTTTTTTTTTTCCTATGGCTTGGATGTTTCTACATCTATTGTAGCCCCGGCGGGGATGTTCATACATCCTTTATTGCTGCCTGCTTTGATGAGTGGGAGGAGGTGTCACGGTTGGGAGGTGTTAGAGTATTGGATGATTTCAGCCATCCCGAAGATGGTTTGGACCTTTTTGGCGGAACTATTCTCAAGTGTTGGGTCTTCGGAATCCAGGGGGATCCGATGCTTGGGGTAGGACTCTTGGCTTTTGGCCGGAAGCCCGTCATTACAGATATGGGGAGGATGATTCCATAATTTCTTGGTCTCAGTCCTAACAGGCGGGTTCAGCTTACACCTGTGCCTCTATATCTGTTTTGATGCTATCCTTCGGGTAGGGTATGGAGTGGACCATCTGGGAAGTATACTCTCATTGTGCTGATAGTGGAGAGTGCAAATTTCCTTTCTGATGTGTGATGGCCTAACATTCTCGAGCAGGTACATCAATCTAACCCTTTTCTCTCTCTCTCGTCTAATGGATTCTTTAAGTAACGAACCCCCATCCCCTGGATACGCTGACTCTCCCCTGGCACTGTTGACGACCTCTGCTAATTCAATTAAGGAAAATTCTGTTGACGACCTAGGAACAAAAAAGGACCCCTCTACTCATGTTTTAAACCCAATTAAGTTGGGTAACAAACGGAAACTCCGAATCCTTCATGTTACCCAAATTCCAATAAATACTGATTATGATATGATATATAAAGCATTTAGATGCGATGGAGTGATAAAAGAAATTAGAATGAAACTTGAAAATGAAAAATGGCATTCATGGATAACTTTTAACAATCATGAAGAAGCATTCAACGCAATATGTAACATCAATGATATCAAAATTAATAACTTAAATGTCATGGGTGCCCTATGTGATAAGATACCAAACAGTTTGGATGTATATAGACCTGCTGACTGGTTTGAGAAAGATATCGATTTAACTATGCTCCCCCAAAGAAAGCCAAAACCACCAATGTGGCTTGTTGCTGAGCCTAAAGGGAGTAATGGGAATTATTTTAAAATTAGCAAACTAATTCAGAAAAAGGTAGGTGATATATCTCGCTTTGGGAAAAATAGCTTCCTAATCCATGCAAAATCATACACGCAATCAGTAATACTGTCTAACCTTATGACAAGCAGTGATGAGGATATGTTAGATGTCAAACCCCACCTAAACTTTAGTTACGGAAGGGGAGTAGTCTTCAATAAAGATCTGTATGAATTTACAGAAGAGGAAATACTAGCCATGTGCCCATTAACAGTGTGTTAACAGTGTGGAAAGTGCATAAGATTCCTGGGACATCAATGATTATCCTTACTTTCCAGGATGCTGATGTGCCTTTCCACATCGATATTGAAAATGAAAGAATAAAAGTTCGACCTTTTAAACAAAAGCCCTTACAATGCTTCAAATGTTTCAAATTTGGACATCCTTCTAAAGTTTGTAAAAATGAAAAAATGTGTAGCATCTGTGCCAGTCCTTATCATGGAGAGTGTACACTTGAGCCCAGCTGTTTGAATTGCAATTCAAACCATAAGTCAACTGACAGGAGCTGTGAGATTTATAAGTTTGAAGAAGCAGCCCTCAACAAATCCAGTGTAGAACACATAAGTGTAGGACATGCCAAAAGACTACTGAAAAAACCAAACAGCTATGCAAAGGCACTGAAATCAAGAGAAAATATACCACAGGAGTCATCGAACCCACATAGTGCTGCCAGTAATTCCAAGAAAAGAAATACATCATCTAATGATAGTAAAGTTTTACGTGACAAGGTAAGCATATTGCCTTCCAAGGCTTTGCCACTGTGTATTAAAACTGCGACACTGCCCACTTCTATACAAACTTCATCCCCCATTACCAGCAATAGTACTAACCTCTCTCAGGCCATGTCCTTGCCTGATTTGATGGAGGTTCCACCCGAAACAAAGTTACCAGATGCACCTGTGGTAGGGAAGGTGCAAAAACCTGGTAGATTCTCACCACCTATAAATAGGAAAAGAGAGAGACCTCCATCTCTCTCACCCCCTTCCATAAGAAATATTAGAGTTATGACATCAAATAAATATGATGTTTTGTCTGTTGATGTTTCTGATCACCCAGAAGACAATTTAAATAAATCAGAAATTCAAGTTGAGGTCCACCATCCCCCTCAACAATTGGATCAGAAGGACAACAAGAAAAGCGCAAACAAAAAACCATATTTATCTAGACCCTCTCTAATAAAACCACCGGGAAATAGCATTAGATCAAAAATTGCTAATGGGAAGACTTCATCTAAAAGCTCTTCCAAAAAATAAACCATAGTTTTTTCCTCCATTTTGCAATGGAACTGTCAGGGTTTGAGGGCGAAATATAAAGAACTTAAGCTCCTAATTCACGAGCAATCTCCTATAATTGTATGTCTACAGGAAAGTATGCTTGATTCTAACACTCCTAGTCCTCGAGAGTATGTTAGCTATAGAACACCATATAATCAACAAGCAGGGAGCCATGGCGGAAGTCTCATGTACATTCGTCGAGATGTTCCCCAAATACCTATGTCTATACGTACAACCCTGCAGGCAGTTGTTGTACAAATTGATATAGGGAGAAAATATACAATATGCTCTCTGTACTTACCTCCAAATGATAATATTTTATATGATGATTTAGCAGAGGTCATTCAACAACTCCCTCAACCTTTTCTCTTACTGGGAGATATGAATGGTAGACATCCTTTATGGGGTGATGTTTTGGCCAACACAAGGGGCAATATTATCTCATCAATTGTGGAGAATGAGGATGTGGGGCTCCTTAATACAGGAGAGCCCACACACTTCCATGTTCAGACAGGTACTTTGTCATGCATTGACCTTTCAATTGCAAGATCTAACTGCCTTCTTGATTTTGATTGGAGGACATTAGATGATTGGCATACTAGTGATCATGCACCAATCATTATAAACACCAACAAGGGTCCGCCTTTGCAAAGATCGCCACGTTGGAATCTAGACAAGGCAGACTGGGTTAAATTTTCCGAGCTAAGCGAAATCGAAGGGAGAGCAGAACAGTTTGAAAGTGTTGATGATGCCATAGACCTACTGAATGGAACTCTTCATACATCAGGAGTCAATTCAATTCCCAAAACAACAGGGTTATTCAAACGACGACCAGTCCCGTGGTGGTCTTCAGAACTAACTGCACTCCACAGAGCCACAAGAAGATCTCTAACACGATTGCGTAGACGCAGAACTGATGAGAATTTAACTATGTACAAGAAATGTAGAGCACAGTTCCGTCGTGCCATGAAAGAAGCAAGGCGCCAGTCATGGATGTCTTTTGTTTCCTCCATTAACAGTAGAACACCACCATCTGCTGTGTGGAGGAAAGTGAAAAAGATAGCTGGCAAATTCACCCCCAACCCACCACCAGTGTTGAAGGTGAATGGCCAGTATGTAACTGAAGCAAATGAAGTTAGCAATGACCTGGCCAATCATTTTTCAAATGTATCCAGCAAGTGTGAAGGAGCCCCTGGTCACCAGTATAGGAGCACTGAAGAAAAGAAAATTTTAAATTTTGCAACAAGAAGGGAAGATTCGTATAATTCTCCTTTCACTGAAAGAGAATTTGATTCCGCACTTGCTCATTGCAATGATACAGCCCCTGGACCCGATGGAATTCCATATGCAATGATTAAACATGTCCATTTTAATAAAAAGCTATTTATTTTAAGCATTATTAATAGATTATGGCATGATCATAGTTACCCAAGTGTTTAGGAACTAGCCATTATTTTAGCCTTTTTAAAACCCGGTAAAGACAAGTTTTTAGCAGCAAACTATCGTCCTATTGCATTGACATCTTGTTTATGTAAAATCATGGAGAAGATGGTCAATGCAAGACTGATATGGTACCTTGAAAAGAAAGGTATTTTATCACCGATTCAATGTGGATTCCGAAAAATGCACTCAACGACTGATGTGTTGATATGACTTGAGTCTTCTATTTGTGAAGCCTTTGCTTCCAAACAGCACCATGTTACAGTATTTTTTGACCTTGAAAAGGCATATGATACCACATGGAGATATGGTATTCTTAAAACCATTCATGAATTGGGATTGAGAGGAGAGCTGCCACTATTTATTCAGGCATTTCTTTCACGTAGAGTTTTTCAAGTGAGAGTAAGTGCCAGGAAGAAGGAGTTCCTCAGGGTAGTGTGCTGTGTGTAACCCTTTTTGCACTAGCAATTAATGGGATATCCTCAGCCATTCCCCAGGATGTTCTCTCAACATTATTTGTGGATGATCTCTCAATATCATTTGCTGGCACTAGAATGGCAATGGTTGAGAGCAAAATCCAACTCTCTATCGATAAAATTATCCAGTGGGCTGACATGAATGGATTTAAGTTCTCGACAAGTAAAACTACCATTGTCCATTTTTGTCGTACCCGGGGAGTACATCCAGACCCGGATATATACATTAAAGGTCAACGGATACCATGTGTATCGGAAACCAAATTTTTAGGTTTGATATTTGACTGTAGACTTACATGGGTTTCTCACCTAAAAGCGCTAAAAGCTAAATGTGTTGAAGCTCTGAATATCTTGAAAGTATTGTCCCATACATCATGGGGGGCAGAACGCAATACTATTTTAAAATTATACAAGTCCTTGATTTTTTCCAAAATTAGTTATGGTTGTGAGGTATATTCTTCAGCCACCCCAAGCCGGTTAAAAATATTAGATTCGATACATCATGCAGGTATTAGATTGTCTACTGGAGCTTTTAAAACCTCGCCTATCCCAAGTGTCCTTGTTGATGCTGGAGAGTTACCTCTAGACCTTTACCGAATGTCTTCCATTCTTCGGTATTGGTTTAGATTGCAAAGACTCCCTAACTCTCTAGCCTTTCAGACTGCAAGCCTTGTAAGACAAGCATCATACTTTGAGTTGCACCCAAAATCTCCTCAACCTTATGGCTTTCGGGTGAAACGATTATTAAATAGTCTGGATATAATTAGAAATAAGGTGCTTCCATTCAAGGTATCATCAACGCCTCCATGGAAGTTACCAGAGATATCTTTTTGTAAATATTTTATTGGAGATAAGAAGAATATGTCAGACATAGAAGCCAGGTCTCTTTTCAATGAACATGTTAAAGAACATAAAGGATCCACTTTTATCTATACTGATGGCTCCAAATCTGATGCTGGCGTTGGATTTGGAGTACATAGTAATGGTTTTAATTGTAGAGGTGCACTTCCTCTGACCGCTTCCATATTTACTGCCGAACTGTATGGCATATTAACTGCTATTGAGAAAATAGCGTTGGAGAAGGAGGGTAATTTTACAATTTTTAGTGATGCAAGGAGTGTCCTTCAAGCTATGGAAGTTTTTAATTCTAATAACCCTCTAGTTTTAAAGATTTTAGAATGGCTTTTCCTTATTGGACGGAGAGGTATAACAGTTCAATTTTGTTGGGTTCCAGCACATGTAGGTGTGTCCGGGAATGAGAAGGCAGATTCACTGGCTAAGGAGGCTGCATCTGAGTTGCTGCCAAGAAGGTATCCCATTGCCTGTAATGATTTCTTACCTGACATCAAGAAATTGGTTTGCAATAAATGGCAACAGCAATGGGATAGTCAAGATGGCAATAAAATGAGGGAAGTAACAAATGACATATCTCCTTGGAGGTATAATATGATGCCCCGAAAATGGGAGACGTCTCTTTGTCGTCTCCGTATTGGTCACACTCGGTTGACACATGAGTTTCTGCTGAAGGGCCAACACCAACCGTATTGTGACAACTGTTTAGTACCTCTTACAGTAAGGCATTTGTTGACCGAATGCCCCAATTATAACATCTTGCGGAATAGATATTTGTTTGAGGCTCGAGGTGAGGGTGGCAGGTTCATCCTTGCCAAGATTCTTGGAAATGATGTGTCCTACCATGCAAGTGGCATTTTTAGATTTCTTTCAGAAGCAGGTCTTCTGAAAAATATTTAACTTTTATGACATTCAATTTTTATGATTTTAATTGAATACTCTTTAATTTTTTATTTTATTTCATTTTTTACTTTTGTATACATAAATTAAATGTTACCGGCATCAATGACCTTAGATGTCAGGATGCCTGAAAACTTTAAATCATTCATTATAATAGCAGAAGTTTCAGAACTCCTTTATACTTATCACATACTTTGGGCTAGAATAATTGACGGCTAATAAATCCAACCTTTCAAAGTGACCATGTGAAATTCATGTTTCTACACTTGAAAGTTTCGTGAATTCAGGTCAGAACTTGGTTTTATTATAGTTATAGACAGGGAACACTTTCCTACTAAAAACAGATTTGTTCCGTAACTGAAATACAAACCAAGCTATTTAATATGGGTATTACTTTCGGCGTAGCTGAAATGATGAGCCATTAGAATTTTAACGAGGGATTACTACCCTCTCGCTACTTAGCGAGGGGCAAGCTACCCTTCCCCCCTTCACACACCTTTGACAGCCCACTTTGCTTTTGGCTCGGGTGACGATCAAACGTGTCTGCTCCCACCCTCACTTATTGACAGCCTTTGATCTTTGTTTTTGCTTTTTCTTTTATACAGTGTGTTTGGAAGTTGGCCTCTACCATGCGGAAGTGTCCCAGATTACCTGACCGCCCTTGTGGAAATTATATGTCGGCGGTCGACACGGACCCTCACACCATGTGTCCTTTTTGTAGGGGTCAACGTTGTGACAAATAAAGTATGTGTTGAGTGTAGGGAGTGGTCTACCTCCCAGTGGGAGAGGTTTTCCCGGTGCTGGAAGGAGAAGTCCAAACGGGATATTTCTCCTCCAGGGGTTTCCTTGAAGAGAGAAAATTCTTAGTACTCTTCTTCCGTAGCCCAAACCTCCTCCGAAGCTCTCACTCGATCGGTCTCTTCCGAGAGGCCGTCGAGTGGTAGCGTAGGCCGTTCTTACGTTCACCAACCTAGGGGTTCGGGAGAGGGAGTTGCCTCCCATAGCGAGGCAACTCCTCCTCCTCCCCCGGGGGATGTTATTTCTGATAATAATGTGTCTAACAATTATTTGTTGCAGCTTTGGGCTTCCTTGGGGCTTCAGGGTTCGCCCTCCAAGGAAGCCCTGTATGACATAATCAGGTTAGGAGCTGCTGTCAAACAGTCGCCGGCGATAGCAGAGGTTAACCCTCTGTATATCGTCGACGTTGTTGTGGCAGAGACTTACGACGAGTTAGGTCAAACCTCTGCTATGGTTCCTGATGTAGCTGAAGGCTTAGTTCCCCCCTCCGAACATCTTTCGAGGGAGGAGCTAAGTCCAACGGTCTCTCCTGCAAGTGATTCTCCCCCTCGGGGGAGTTCACTAACAGAGACTTCTCCTCGGAGGACTGATGATGGTCTGCCAGCTGCCCCCAGAGGATGTATCAGACGTAAGGCTTGCCCTCCTCTTCACCGTAGAGGCCTTCCTTCTCCCCACAAGGGAGTTAGGAGGCGCTTCTTCGGTTCCTCGCCTTCGCAGTCCCCTGCAGAGGATTCTCCTCGCCGTGCACCGACCGTTGCAGTTGCATCCCTGGACCTCTCTGCTGATCATTCACGCTCTCCTTCACCTGCCAGACCTGCTGACCTACCATCTCCGTTCCTGGCTGCTGACGCGCTGTGGACGCCCACACACCCCGTTATCCAACGGGCACTGGTCCCTTCCGGGTAAAAGGGGCTTTCTCACGTTGTGAGTAAGTCCCTTAAGCGCCAGGTATCCCCTGCGCGCCAACGTTCTCCTGCGCACCCGCGTGCAATTGCGCCCAAGCACTCGCCTGCTGTTCCTGAGACTTCTCTTCAGGAACATCCTGTTCCAGGGGCAACGCGCCAGCGATCTCCTGTTGCTGAGTCTACGTGCCAGCTCTCACCTGCGCGCCAACGATCTCCTGTTCAACAGCGATCTTTTCCTCGCCAGCGCACAACTGCACGCCCACTATCTCCAGCTCGCCAGCGCTCTTCACCTGCGCGCCAACGTTCGCTTGCGGGCCCACGATCTCCGGATCTGGGAGCAGGAAGATTCTTTCTTCTCCTTCCCGTCAGCGATCTCCTACGTGCCTTCGGACCTCGCCTGCTTGTCAGCCATCGCGCGCAGTCTCCATCGCGCACACTTGTTCCAGCCCCTGCTGTGCGCCCTTCTAGCGTTCGAGATCCTGCGCACCCACGAGCAAATACCTCCGCACGCTCTGGCGTTTACTCATCCTTCTGCGCAACCTCTGCCTTCGCCAGATCGCGCACCTGCGTGCCACCGATCACCCGCGCGCCACTGATCACCTGCACGCCCGCGCGCCCCTTCACCTGCGTGCCAACACGCCGACTCACCCACGGGCTATAGATCGCCTGCGCGCCCACGCATACCCTCACCTGCGCGCTCTGCGCGTCATTGCTTGCCTGCGCGCCATCGCTCGCCTGCACGGCATCGCTCGCCTGCGCGCCATCGCTCGCCTGCACGCCATCGCTCGCCTGTGCGCCATCGCTCGCCTGCGCGCCGTCGCTCGCCTGCGCGCCGTCGCTCGCCTGCACGCCGTCGCTCGCCTGCGCGCCGTCGCTCGCCTGCGCGCCGTCGCTCGCCTGCGCGCCATCGCTCGCCTGCGCGCCATTGCTTTCCTGCACGCCAGCGCTCGCCCACTTGCCCACGTGCGCCCTCGCCTTCATCTCCGCGCGAACCAGAGAAAATCCCATCACGCAAGTGCCAGCGCGATTCCCATCGGGATTCACTGCGCGAGCCCCAGCGCAAAGCTACAGGAACGAGAGCTTCCAGGTCGTCATCTTCACGTTCACCCCCCCCGTAAGCGTAGATCAGCGCGCTCGCAGGAGGAGGGGAAATCTCCGGATAGGTCTAGGAACCAACCTTCTTCTTCCCTTTCTTTTCAGGCAGGCCCAGTTGTAGTTTCTACTCCAAAGGATCGCCCGATCCCCTTCCTTACAGAGGGAGTCTCTGACAGCACAGCTGCCAGTAAGCAGCCATGGTTCGGGTTCCTGGTCAGAGCTGTCATGCAGGCTTTTAAACCTGCCTTCTCTGAGATGGTCCTCAAATCAATGGCAGCTCTGACCCCACTGAAGAGGAAGAGAGGAGTAGAAGTCGTGTTAACTTCTCCCAGGGCCAAGCTGCCTCCCAGGAAATCCTTAATGAAGGCTCCCTCCCCCCCCAGACTTTCTCTCCCTCTCCTGTGGACGAGGATTTTCCGTCCTCAGGGGAGTCTACCGAGGTGAGACATTCTCCCATCGCACCAATGGGAGAAACCCCACCTCGTGAAGGAGAATCGTCCCGGGTTGGGGCGGAGAAGAGCCCTCAGACTTTGTTGTTGGAGTCCTGCATTCCTCCCAGGAGGGAACCTAAGGTCTCTAAGACCATCCCCAAGTCATCCTCGAGGATTCGACCAGAGCCAACGAGACCCGCAGAGAACGTCCACGTGTCCCCCCAAGAAGAGCCTTTGGGGACGGGAGACTTTTCTGCCAGTTCTCCAGGAGGAGAGCCACAGGAGTCAGAGCATGCCTTCTGGCATGCTCTGAGGCATCTCAACGGGTTACTGGACCCTGAGATTCCTCCTCGAGAGAGCAAAGACACAGTCCTGGACCGAGTCTTTGGCACCCACAAACCCACTGAGGCCAGTGCGGCTTTGTCCTGGTCCCAAGGGGTGAAGAGTGCCAGGGATAAGGTTGAGGGCCAGCTCTCCAAACTCGCTTCCTCCAGCCGTTCCACTGCGGGCAACAAGCTCCTCCTTCCTCCTCGTATCCACCAGAGGAGGTACTTTGAGATCATGGAGGAGTCTTGCTTAGCTCTTCCCTTGCACCACTCTGTGGAAGAGCTTACCAAGGGAGTCCCTCTATAGAGGCTCTCTAGCCGGCAAGTGTCTTTCTCGGCGACAGAGATCCTAAGTCAGGAGAAGGTCACGAAGTGTGCCATGCAGGCTACTTCGTGGCTGGACATCTGGCTGGGATCTCTTGGCATCCTGTTGCGATCCGAGGACCTGTCTAAGGAAAGCACCAAGAAGGCCCTGGAGACCTTCCTCCTTTCGGGCACCCGCACCATTGAGTTTCTGGCCCACCAAGTCTCGAACTTATGGGCCAATTCCATTCTGAAACGACGTGATGCGGTGGCAGAGAGGTTCCACACAAAGGTCCCAGCCGTCGAGGTCAGCAAGCTCAGACATTCTTCCCTCTTGGGAAAGAATCTGTTTGAGCCTAAAGACGTGGAACAGGCAGCTGAGAGGTGGAGGAAGTCCAACCAGGACTCTCTCCTACATAGGGCTCTTACATCAAAGCCCTCTAAACCTCCAGCACCTCAACAACCTCGCCCGTCCAAGACGACGAAACCGGCAGTGGCAGCAAAGACAACAGTGTTGAAGCAGCCCTTTCCTGCCAAAGACAGGCAAGGCAGAAGGTCCTCCAGGTGAGGGAGTGGCCGAGGCCGCAAACGCTGGGATTGGCAGTCCCCCTTCATGTCCACCAGTGGGGGGATGCCTACAAAGTTGCGCGATCAGGTGGCATTAACTTGGGACCGATTCCTGGACGATTTCCGTAATCAGTCGGTGATATTGCATCCCGTTCACAACATCTCTACCTCCCCTGACAGCGGATCCAGTGTTGTTGAGCTCCTTTGCCATGGGATCGGCAAGCGGGCAAGCCCTACGGGCAGAAGTCGAGACCATGTTAAAGAAGGGCGCTCTCCAGGAGGTCGTTGACGGTTCCCCAGGCTTCTTCAGTCGACTCTTTCTTGTAAGGAAGGCGTCTGGAGGCTGGAAGACCAGTCATCGACCTCTCAGCTCTGAACAGGTTTGTCAAACAAACCCCGTTCAGCATGGAGACGGCAGACACGGTCAGACTTGCAGTGAGACCACAAGACTTGATGTGTACACTGAACCTGAAGGATGCGTACTTCCAGATCCCAGTCCATCCGTCTTCAAGGAAGTACTTAAGATTCAGCCTAGACAACAAGGTGCTGTGTTTCGGTCTCTCCACAGCACCTCAGGTATTTACCAGAGTGTTCACCCTGATTTATTCGTGGGCACACAGGATCGGCATCCGTCTCCTCCGTTATCTGGACGACTGGCTGATCCTGGCAGACTCGGAGTCGACCTTTCTTCGACACCGAGACAAGCTTCTGGGAATTTGCCAAGATCTAGAGATCATGGTAAATCTCGAGAAATCTTCTCTGCTTCCAACTCAACGACTGGTATATCTAGGCATGATCTTAGACACCAATCTCCACAAAGCCTTCCCATCGGACAACAGGATAGCAAGGCTGAGGAGGATCCCAGCCCAATCGTGGTTACGTCTCCTTGGTCACCTTTCTTCTCTGGCCCGTCTAGTTCCAAATGGTCGCCTCAGGATGAGATCCCTGCAATGGCGACTCAAGTCCCGGTGGAATCAAGGACACAATTCCTGGACGTCTTGGTCCCTATGGGTCCTGCGGAACGGAATGACCTTCAGGGGTGGGTGACAGACGAGAACCTACGAAAGGGAGTGGATCTTCTCATCCTCCCCCCAGATTTGATGCTGTTCTCGGTCGCCTCAAAGAAAGGGTGGAGGCCCACGTTCTGAACCACAGGACCTCAGGCCTGTGGTCAGAATCAGAAAAGTGCCTCCACATAAATTTGCTAGAAATGAAGGCCGTATTCCTGGCACTTCAACAGTTCCAACAGTACCTGGCGGGTCACTCCATGGTGGTGATGAGCGGCAACACCATGATAGTGGTTTACATCAACAAGCAGGGAGGTACCTTTTCAGAGCAGCTATCCCATCTTGCAGTAGAGATACTGAGATGGACTGAAGTCCACTCGATTCCACTCTCAGCTCATTTCATTCAAGGCAAGAGGAATGTGCTCGCCGACAGTCTGAGTAGGGCATCCCAGATAGTGAGTACCGAGTGGTCTTTGGATCATCTAGTAGTCAGAAAAGTCCTGACTTTGTGGGGTTCCCCGACGTTGGATCTGTTCGCTACAGCTTTGAATTTCAAGCTTCCGCTGTACTGCTCCCCAGTCCCGGACCCCAAGGCACTCTGGCAAGATGCCTTCCAACAACGGTGGGACAACAAAGACATATACGCCTTTCCCCCGTTCTGTCTGATGAGGAGGGTACTCAACAAGACCAGAATATGGGTCATGCAGAGTGGTTCTCAGACCTTCTGCAGCTCCTAACGGAACTCCCAAGAGAACTTCCTCCACGACACAAGCTACTCAAACAACCACACACCAACATCTTCCACAAAGCCGTAGCTTCGCTGCGGCTTCACGCCTGGAGACTATCCAGCATCTCCTCAAAGAGAGAGGCTTTTCGCAAGAAGTTGCGGAAAGGATGTCTGGACACCTGCGAAAGTCATCCGTAGGGGTCTACCAGGCAAAGTGGAGAGTTATCTGTGCTTGGTGTCGTGGAAGGGGTATCTCTCCACTCGATGCCACTATTCCAGCAATAGCGAAGTTTCTCGTGTATTTGTTGGAGGAAATGCGCCTTTCAGTCTCGTCAGGCTCAAAGGAATGGACATTTCCTCTTCGCTGGAACTTTCTCTACTCATACGAAGTTATGAACTTACCTGCCCTCAGTCGGAAGTGAGACCTCCTCCATGGAACGTGGTTCGAGTTCTTAGGTCTTTTCAGAGACCTCCCTTCGAACCATTATGCCAGGGTTCTGATCACCACCTGACTTGGAAGACGGTGTTCCTATTTGCTTTGGCCTCGGCCAAGTGAGTCGGCGAACTTCATGGTCTCTCATATGACATCGCCCATTCAAGGGGATGGGGGGGAGGTAACGTTCAGATTCGTCCCTGAGTTTGTTGCTAAGACTCAAAATCCAGGAGTGCTGGACCCTCGGTTTGACTCTTTCCGGATTTCGAGTCCTCGTTCTGTAACAGATGATCCAGACCATCTCCTACTGTGCCCAGTGAGGAGTCTGAGGCTCTATCTTAAGAGAACAGCTGCAATTCGTCGGCAGGTGCAGGCACTGTTTGTGAGCACCAGAAGGACGAAGAGGAGGGTCACTAAGAATACTATCTCAGCGTGGATTTGCAAGGTTATCCATCATTCCCTGAATCCTGACCCTCCTCCGTCACGTCGCCCTAGAGCACACGATGTCAGGGGCATTGCTACGTCCCTGGCCTTCAAGAAGAACTACTCAGTGACGCAGCTTTTACAAGCAGGGGTTTGGAAGCACCAGACGACCTTCACAGCCCACTACCTGCAAGACGTGACCCACAGGAAGCTTGATACGTTCTCTATCGGCTCTGTGGTGGCTGCACAACAGCTGGTTTAAACCTCAGGCTCCTTAATGGACAAGTAGCAGAGGGTTGAGGGTATTGTTACCCGGTTTTAGTCTGCATGAATGAAAAGGTATGCCTGGCCCATATTCTTTTCTTCATTCTCCCCTCTCTTGGGGAAAGCAGCATCCTGGGTTCTCTGCACAGCTGACCTCAAACCACTGTAGGTAAACCATGTTTCCTTGTGTTCCTAATATTAAGATAATATTGTCACATCCCCATACCATTACGAGGTGGTATTGGGATCGTCCTATCCTAGGATTCCATCTAAAGGACTTCACGTCAACTTCCTAGGACGAGTTACACTTCATTCCTTCACACACAAGCTTACGTAGGCCGCGGTCCTTGCAGAACAAGGCACTTGCGAGGTGCAGGAACTCTTTATCTTTGAGTACTGACACACTCAGATACTGAGTCCCTGGGTAAAAGCCAAAAGCCAGTAATGGCTGGGACTTACCACCCTGCCTAAGGGTTAAGTCACCCATATTAAATAGCGTGGTTTCTATTTCAGTTATGGAACAAATGACAAATTCGTAGATAATTTGTATTTTTCCTAACTGTACAAACCTTAGCTATTTAATCAAACTTGCCCGCCAGCCCTGTCCCCCGGAAAGTCCTACCTCTAAGCAAAGTGAGCTGTTACAGGTGTGTGAGGGGGGGGGAGGCTTGCTACCCCTCCCTACCCCCTCGCTAACTAGTGAAGGGGTAGTAAACCCTCGTTGAAATTCTAATGGCTCATCATTTCAGCTACGCCGAAAGTAATATAGTACCCATATTAAATAGCTAAGGTTTGTATAGTTAGAAAAAATACAAATTATCTACGAATTTGTCATTTTACCTATCTAAAAATGCCCGTTTTCTTAACAAAGGACACTTATTTTCACCTGAAATGAATTTGTTCCGTAACCGAAATACAAACCACCCTATTTACATTGGGTTTACTTTCAGCGGAGCTGAAATTGACGAGCGAATAGATTTTAACGAGGGTTAACTCCCCCCGCGCTAGTTAGGGGGGTTAGGGGAAGGGGTAGCTTGCTACCCCTCCCCCCCCACACACCGGTGATTTGCTTCACTTCACTTTTGGCTCGGACGATGAACAGACGTGTCTGTCTATCGTCCTCGTTTTGACAGCCTTAATCTTTTTTGCGTTTCCTCAGTTTGTGTGTGTTTGAAGTTGGCCTTGCCATTGGATGTCCACCATGCGCAAGTGCCCTGGTACTGCCGGTCGCCCTTGCGGTACTTTCATGTCTGTGGTGGATACGGATCCTCACACCCTTTGCCCGCAGTGTCGAGGCCGACGGTGTGACAGAGAAAATACTTGTAGTGAGTGTAGGGAGTGGTCTGCCTCCCTTCTGGGGTTGCCTTGAAGGAGGAAGGCTCTCGGGACTCTTCTTCCGCCACCCAAACCTCCTCCGAAGCTCCTCCTCGTCCGGCTCCTAAGAAGAGACCGCCAAGTGGGAGCGCAGGCCCTAGTTCTGTTTCCCGACCTTGGGTTGGGGGAGAGGGCGTCGCCTCCCATAGTGGGGCGGCTCCCCCTCCTCCTCCGGGGGAGGTTTTTGATAATGATCCTGTGTCTCATGATGATCTCTTTCAGCTTTGGGCTTCCTTGGGGCTTAAGGGCCTGCCCTCCAAGGAAGCCCTGTTTGACCTTGTCCAGTTGGGGGCCGCTGTTAAGCAGTCGCCGGTGATAGCAGAGGTAGCTCCTCTGTCTATCGTTGACGTTGTGGTGGCAGAGGCTTCCGACGGATCTGGTCAAACCTCTGCGGTTCCCGATGTGGATGACGTTGCTGAAGGCTCTCCTCCCCCTTCTGTATATCCTTCGAAAGGGGAAGGGAGTTCCATGGGCTCTTCTGCGGCCAAGCCTCCCCCTCGCGGGAGCGCTCTGACTGAGACTCTCCTTCGGAGGACTGATGATCCTGACGACCTCCCTTGTGGCCGCCTTCGCCGTAAAGCTCATCGTCCGCTGCACCGCAAGAGCCTCCCTTCTCCTTATAAGGGTGCTAAGAGGCGCCTTTTTGAATCTTCGCCTCCTTCCTCCTATGGGGCCTCTCCTCGCCGTAAGCAGCCTGCAGCAGCCGCTTCCGTAGACCTCACTGGGGATCGTTCTTGTTCTCCAACGCCTTCCAGACCTTCCGCTTCCGGTGCAGATGGCTAGCAGTCTGACCTCGTCGGCCGACAGGCAACAGTCCCTTCGGGGCAAAGGGATGCCTCCCACGGTGTGGGTGCTTCTCTTGTGCGTCAGGGTTCTCCTGCGTGCCCGCCTGCAGTGTTAGCGCACCGGCGCTCTCCTGCTCGTCAGCGTTCTCCTGATCGCCAGCGCTCTCCAGTTCGCCAGCGCTCTCCTGATGATCGTTGCCCCACTGCTCGCCAACGCTCTCCTGAGGACATCGAACATCCTGCTGTTCCTGCTGTGCGCCCAGCGCGCCATCGGTCTCCTGAGCGCACTAGATCTCCTGCCCGTCAGAGCGCACCTGCGCTCCCAGTTCCTGACACTCGCCCTGTGCGCCCACGCTTGCCCACGCGACCTAGAACTTCGGTTCAGATCTTGGACAAGGACACTTCTCGCCCTCGCGATCCTGCTCGTCAGCCTGTTCCAGCGCAGCAACGCTCGCGGTCTCCTACGCGTACTTCCAAGGTTCGTGTACGCCCACGCGCCTCCTATTCCTGAGCCCGTTTGTGAGTGTTCACCTTTGCGCATCGCGCCGGCGGCCCCCGCACAGGATTTCACGCGTCGTCCTCCTGCTCGCCAGCGATCGCCAGCACGCCAGCGATCACAGACGCGTCAACGTTCGCCTGCTCGTCAGCGATCTCCTGCGCTTCAACGGTCCCCAGCGCGTCAGCGATCCCCTGAACATCGACGATTTCCAGACCGCCCGCGTGATCCATCGCCTGGGCACAAGCTCTTTCCTATGCGTCGGAGCCCAGAGGATCTAGAGAGACTTGGGTCTCCTTCTACCAGCTCGCCCACTCGCGGTAGCTCCCCTGCGCGTTCTACGCGTCACCGCTCGCCAACACGCCACCACGCGCCATCGCTCGCCTACGCGCCAGCGTTCTCCAACGCGCCATTGATCACCTACTCGCCATCGCTCTCCCAAGCGTCACAGGTCTCCTGGACACCATCGGCAGCGGTTGTCAGAGCGTTCTCGCTCGCCCACGCGCCAACGCGTTCCCTCGCCAACATGCCAACGCGCTCATTCGCCAGCTCGCTCACGCGCTGTCTCGCCTGCGCGCCCGTTCACCTGTGCGCGATCGCTCCCGCGCTCGATTGTCTTCGCGCGATTGTGCGCCCGTCTCTCGCGCGCCCGTCTCTCGCGCGCAACTCTTTAATATCGCCTACACACGAGCGTCAGCACGACCCCCGTTAGCGTCGGGTTCCACAGCTCGCGGCAGCAGCAGGGACGCGTGTCGCCAGACCGCAGTCAGGATCGCCTCCGCCTAAGCGCAGGTCTCTTTTTCAGGATAGGGAAGGCCCATCGGAGAGGTCAGAGCAACTTTCTTCCCCTTTTTCTTTACAGGCAGGTCCAATGGTGTCCACTCCAAAGGATCGCCCGATCCCCTTCCCTCCAGCGGGAATTTCGGACTCTGTGTCCGTGTCTCGGCAGTCTTGGTTTGGTCCTCTTGATGCGGGCGTTAGTGAAGGCTATGAAACCGGCACTCGCCGATCATGGACACAAGCCAACGGCGGCCTCGTCCCCGCTGAAGAGAAGGAGAGGAGTGGACTTCGTGGTTACTTCTCCCAGGGAGAAGTTGGTTCCTAAGAGATCCGTCAGGAAGGCTCCGTCCCCTTCGCAGTTGTTTTCTCCTTCTCCCGAGGACGAGGCTTTTCCGTCCTCAGAAGAATCCAACGAGGTGGCGATCTCCCCCTCGGCACCAAGGGGGGAGTCCTCTCCTCGTGGAGGGGAATCGTCTCGCGTGGAAGGCGCCTTCCAGACCTCTTTGTTGGGGTCGTGTATCCCGCCCAGGAGGGAACTCAAGGACTCCAAGACGGTTCCGAAGTCCTCTTCTCGAATTCGTCAGGAACCAGCCGCACCCCGGGAGAACGTCCATGCATCTCCCCAGGAAGAGATTCCGGGGACAGGAGACTTAGCTGCCAGTCCACAGGGAGGAGAGCAGCAGGAATCTGTGCATGCCTTCTGGCAGGTTCGGAGCCTGAAGAGACAGCTCAACGGGTTCATGGACATTGTGATCGCCCCCCGTGAAGGCAAGGACACGGTCCTAGATCAGATGTACGGAACTCAGAAGCCCCCAAAGGCCAGCGCGGCTCTGCCCTGGTCCCAGGGACTGAAGAGTGCCAGAGCCAGGGCCAATGCTCAGCTCGCATTTCTCGCTTCCTCCAGTCGTTCCTCTGCCGGGAACAAACTCCTCCCTCCTCCTAGTTTCCAGCAGAGGAGGTATTTTGAGATCATGGGGGAGTCTAGCCTCGCTCTTCCCCTCCACCATTCAGTAGAAGATCTCGTTAGGGGAGTTCCTCTTGAGAAGCTCTCCGCCCGGCAGGTGACGTTCTTGGCGTCGGAGATCCTGAGCCATGAGAAGGTCGCGAAGTGCGTCATGCAGGCCACTTCGTGGCTGGATATCTGGCTAGGTTCTCTGGGCATCCTATTGCGCTCCGAGAATCTGTCTAAGGAGACCAATAGGAAGGCCCTGGAGACCCTCCTCTCGGGCACTCGCTCCATCGAGTTCCTGGCACATCAGGTTAACAACCTATGGGCGAACTCGGTGTTGAAGCGTCATGATGCGGTGACCGAGAAGATCCATCCAAAGGTCCCCGCCATGGATGTCTGCAGGCTCAGGCACGCTTCCCTCCTTGGGGGGAATCTGTTCGCTTCCCTCCTTGGGGGGAATCTGTTCGCTTCCCTCCTTGGGGGGAATCTGTTCGAGCCCCAAGACATGGAACGTACAGCTGAGAGGTGGAGGAAGTCTAGCCAGGACTCCCTCCTCCAAAGGGCCCTTGCATCTCGGCCCTACAAGATCCAGCTCCGGAGCAACATCAGCAGCAGCCTCGTAAGACACCAAAGCAGGCGCCGGCAGCTAAGAAAGTGGTTTCTAAGCCCCAGCCCTTTCCTGCCAAGGACAAGAGGGGCGGTAAGTCCTCCAGGGGAGGCAAGACTCCTAGAGGGAGCGGCCGCGGCCGCAAGCGCTAGGAGTGGCAGTCCCCCCGCGTGTCCACCTGTTGGGGGATGCCTTCAGAGTTGCATGCACAGGTGGCAGCAACGTGGGGCCGATGCTTGGAGGGTCTCCGTGATCGGCCAAGGCTATCGCATCCCATTCACAACATCTCAACCTCCCTTGACAGCGAATCCAGTGTCGTTGAGCTCCTATGCCATGGGATTGGTGAAGGGGCTGGCCCTTCGGGCAGAAGTAGAGACCATGCTCAAGAAGGATGCTCTCCAGGAGGTCGTCGACGGCTCCCCAGGCTTCTTCAGTCGACTCTTTCTTGTAAAGAAGGCGTCTGGAGGCTGGAGACCAGCCATCGACCTCTCGGCTCTGAACAAGTTTGTCAAGCAAACTCCGTTCAGCATGGAGACAGCAGACACGGTCAGACTTGCGGTGAGACCACAAGACTTCATGTGCACACTGGATCTAAAGGACGCGAACTTCCAGATCCCAATCCATTCGTCTTCCAGGAAGTACTTGAGATTCAGCCTAGACAGCAAGACCTACCAGTTCAAGGTGCTGTGCTTCGGTCTCTCCACAGCACCTCAGGTGTTCACCAGAGTGTTTACCCTGATTTCAGCTTGGGCGCACAGGAACGGCATCCGTCTCCTCCATTATCTGGACGACTGGC
>NC_090750.1:98474323-98486823 GCF_036898095.1 Palaemon carinicauda
ACCCGTGAAGTTTTTAAGGCTTTCAAAGTCCATGCTCTGAAAGAAATTCAGAGATGATGCCACTTTTCTAGGATCATGACCAGCGGGTGTACTGTTCGGATCCGCTCTGCGAATGAAGTAGGTGATTTTCGCTCTTAATTGTTTCAGTGACAGGTCGCTGCCCGATGTTTCTCCTTTGAAGAGTTGGCCTCCACCAAAGTTTGAAGTTCTGCGAAGATAGACCTTGAGGCTCTCTACTGGACATAGAGAGGCATCCTCCTTCAGGGGGTATAGTCTCCAAGGGCCCCATCTTTTGGTGGGTAATTCATTTTTGGCGAGAAACGTCGGATCAGGGGAGAGGGTAACTTCTCCTGTATCGGTAAACAGGATGTGTCCCTCTTCTCTTGATAATGCCACTATTTCGCTGACTCGAGCTCCTGAAGCGAGAGCAAAGAGAAATATAACTTTCTGAGTCAGATCCTTGAGAGGGCATGAATCATTGTCCAAGTTGGAGGCGAAATGGAGCACCTTGTCTAGTGACCAGGAGATCGGTTTCGGTGGGGGTGCTGGGCGTAGGCGAGCACATGCTTTCGGTAGTTTGTTGAAGATGTCGCTGGACAGATCAATTTTGAAAGCATATAGAATTGGTCTAGTCAAGGCCGATTTGCAGGTTGATATCGTATTGGCTGCTAATCCCTGTCCATGAAGGTGAATAAAGAAGGACATGCAGAAATCAATCGTGATTTCTTTAGGATTTTTTGTCTTGACGAAGGAGACCCATTTCCTCCAGGATGATTCATATTGCCGTCTTGTGGATTCGGTCTTGTATTCCTCTAGGAAGTCCAGACTTTTCTTCGAGATCCCAAACCTCTTCTTTGCGGCTAGGGAGAGAAAATCATGAGATGAAGGTCCTTGATTTTCGATGATGAAGCGAAGACAGTCGACTTCTGTACTTGTTGAGAGAGAACTGGGCCCCGGAGAGGGATCAGCTTGGGCTGCAGCTCCAGGACCAGGGGGTACCAGTTGCTCCGAGGCCACTTGGGAGCCACTAGGGCCGCTGTCCCTTTGAAGGTTCTCAGTTTGGAGAGGACTTTCAACAGAAGGTTGGTGGGGGGGAACAGGTAGATCTTGGACCATCTGTTCCAATCCAGTGACATGGCATCCACTGCTTCTGCTTTGGGGTCCTCGTACGGGGCCACATACCGAGGAAGTTGATTGTTGTCGCTCGTTGCAAAGAGATCTATCTGAAGTTCTGGGACTTGGTGAGAGATGAAGGAGAATGATCTTGCGTCTAGAGACCATTCCGACTCTATCGGGTTTGTCCGAGATAGAGCATCCGCTGTCACGTTGCGGAATCCTTGTAGGTGAACTGCAGACAGGTGCCACTTCTTCTTCTCTGCCAGACGGAAGATTGGGAGAAGCACCTGATTTATCTGGGGCGATCTTGAGCCTTGGCGATTGAGACAACGAACTACCACCGAGTTGTCTAGGGTTAGACGAATGTGGATCGAGGGCGGCGGGGATAACTTCTTCAGGGTTAGAAGGACCGCCATGGCCTCCAAGATGTTTATGTGGAACGTCTTGAACAGGGGAGACCAGGTGCCTTGAGCCTGTTTTTGGTGGGAGTGACCTCCCCAACCCTCCAGCGAAGCGTCCGTGTGGATGTTGAGTGATGGAGGAGGGTGTTGGAGAGGAATGGACCTTTTCAGGGCCTTTTCTTCTGACCACGGCTTTAGGAGAAGTCGCAGTCTGTTTGGAAGCCGTCTCTTGAGGTCTCTTCGAGCGATGGATGCCGAATGTCTCCAGACTCCCGCGGCATCCTTTAGCTGTGCGCGAAGCACTGGGTTTGTCACTGAGGCGAACTGTAGAGAGCCTAGAACTCGTTCCTGCTGGCGTCTTGAAATGCGTTTGGATTTCAGCAGTCTCTTGACAGACCCTGCTATTTCCTTCCTTTTCTTCTGGGGGATGGAAAGGCAGTGTGACTGAAGGTTCCAGTGGATTCCCAACCACTGGAACTTCTGAGCTGGAGAGAGGCGAGATTTTTTCTCGTTGATCTTGAATCCCAGGTGTTCTAGGTACTGGGTGACTTCGTTGCAAGATTTTGCACAATCTTCGGGCGATGGAGCCCAGACTAGCCAGTCGTCGAGGTAGGCCATCACCTGGACGTTTCGTAGGCGGAGTTGTTGTACTATGGCATCCGCCAGTTTTGTGAAGATCCGAGGGGCCACGTTGAGGCCGAAGGGCATGGCCCGGAAGGCGTAGCTTTTCCTTTGGAGTCGAAATCCTAGGTAGGAGGAAGCGTGATGGTTCATTGGAACGTGCCAGTAGGCATCCGCCAGGTCTATGGAGACCGTGTAGGAACCTCGAGGCAGAAGGGTCCTTATCTGTTGAAGAGTCAGCATCTTGAACTTGTCGTTCGCTATGAACTTGTTGAGGGGGGATAAGTCCAGAATGACTCTGAGTTTGTCTGAGTCTTTCTTGGGGACACAAAACAGTCTCCCTTGGAACCTGGTGGACTTTACCTTCCTTATCACCTTCTTGTTCAAGAGATCTAGGACATATTCTTCCAGAAGAGGGGTTGATTGTTGGAAGAATTGCTGGAAGATTGGGGGTGGTTGTGTCCAACTCCAGCCTAGACCCTTCTTGACGATGCTGTGTGCCCAGGGATCGAAGGTCCAACGATCCTGGAATTGGCGGAGTCTTCCTCCCACCGGAAGCACTTCATTGCTTCTGGTGTCCCGAGGGCTTGCTGCCTCGGCCGCTAGCTCCCTTTCCTCCTCTGCCTCTGGAGGGACGGCGAGAGGCGTCTTTGCTTGCACCTCTGTATGAGCCTCTACCTTTGGCACGAAAGGTAGTTGACTGTTGCTCGAAAGCAGGGGTGAAGACCGGTGACTGTGACAACACCGGTTGGGGGACCAATTGAAAGGTCTGTTGTGGTTGGGCAACCACTTGGGAGGTAGCGGGTCCCGGAAACTGACGTCTTTGTTGACGTTGCTGGGGTTTCTGTTTTTGGGATTTCCTCTTAGGTTGAGGTCCGTCGTCCTGAGAGGGTTTCCTTTTCCTGGACATGCCCCACTTGTGGAGAAGGTTCCTATTCTCCGTGGCGGCTCTGTCGGTGATTTCCTTCACAAGGTCAGAAGGAAAGAGGTGTTTACCCCAGATGTTGGAGGAAATCAGCCTCCGGGGTTCGTGTTTCACGGTGGCACCTGCAAACACGAATTCACGACAGGCTCTCCGAGCCTTTATGAAGTGGTACAAGTCCTTCATCACGGTCATCATGTGGGATTTGGAGAGTACCATGTAGTGGTCTGGTACTCTGGTGTCACAGGCCATAACTTCAAGTTGGACTTGATGAGATAAGGATGCTGCGAGCCTCTCCTTCGTATCTTGTTCCCGACGAAGGAGGTGATCGTTGAGCTTAGGGAGGTCTTCATTAAACTGACGTCCGGCGACGTCAGGATCTAGCCTTCCCACGACGAAAGTATGCTGGACATCCTTCCAGTGTCGAGCGTCAGGGAGAGTAACTATGGAGAAGGGTCTGCACTCCTCCAGTGCAGGGCAGGCTTTCCCTTCATCCGCAGCTTTAAGGCACGCAGTTAAGGCCTTTTCCAGGAATGGAAGAACCGCACTTTCAGGTGCGACATAAGTAGGGTGCTTCTTGCTCAGGGCCGGAAGCTTAGAGCAGGTAAAGCCTCTACTCTTGAATGTGGTGGCTAGCATAGCCTGGGCCTTTGCGAGATCGAACACTATCTCTTCCTTCGGTTCGGTCTCTTCCTTCGAGGCAGGTTCGGAACGCAGACGGACGTAACAGTCCGGGTAGGCCTCAAAGTTTGGGAAGAACTCCACGTCTTCCAAAGGGACCGTGCCGATCTTATCACTGACGAAGATCCTGCCGGTCGCGATAACCATATGCTCAGCATACCTCCACGGGTTGGCATGTGAGCAAGCGGGGAGATCCTTAACCGAAATCCTCTTCGGTTCTCTGGATCCCATCATGGACCTGATGAACTCCTGATTCTCCTTCAACCTGTCGTCCATGACGGCTCTAATCAGTCGGATCATTTCTTGAGTGGAAGAAGAGGGATCCGGGGTCGAGGAGGTAGACGGAATAGACATTTCCGACGGTGTAGGAGTAGGAGCGGGGATGGAAGGAGGAGCGACCTCTTGCTCCGACTCGGCGTATTCCACCTTGTCTTCTTCATCTTCGGCTCCTTGAGCCATAAGCGTTTTCTCCGTGTCTTCCGAGACATCCGATATCTGTTCGTCATCTTCGGAATCCAGGCGGCACTCGTGCATGGACTGAGCCATGACAACATCAGGTTCCACTGTAATTTGGACAGTGGGAATCACGTCTTTGGGTACCACCGAATCAGGGGAGGCCTTAGGGAACAGGAGTGACCTCAATTCTTCGGTGGCCAGGTAGGGTCCGGTAGCATTTTTCTGGAAGCCACGCACCCACTTGCGTAGCTTATCACGAGAAATGTCTCTGACCTCCGCTGAGGGAGGGTTATGGAAGGCGTCAACTAGGTGAGCCTGGCAGACCGTACAGTTCAGTGGATTCCAAAACTTCAGATCCCCTTTCTTGTCGGCACAAGGGGCGTGAGTCCTGCAAGCCGTATGCCCGTAAAACTGCGGGCGTTTCACAGCGCAGAAGGCGAAGTCACACTTCATCTGCTCCTCCTGTGGAAGAAAGAGAAAATGAGTATGGGGGAGTCATAAGAATGGCTCTTAAACTAAGTTAATATTAATTATTAATTTTAACTTAATGAAGGGTGTGATGCATAGAGATTGAAATAGTAAAGGAGAACATACTCCATGCATCTCGCCCGGCTGGTTACCGTAAGCTTTGTCCTTGGATAAACCGAGAGACCGAAGGCACCGGATAGAATTCCTTAGAGTTCCATAGGGCAATGGAATTCCGTGGAAAAAACCCAAGGGTAAGATTGGGACCGAGATCATTCGGTCCCAAGCTAGGGGCTAGAAGGCCTCCTTTTAAGGTAACTGCTTCCGGCAACCAGTCGTGCTAAGATGCACGCAGCATGCTGGAATTTAGAAGAATGCAAAGAGACAGCATGATCACTAACAGAACAGTACCAAGGTATTGATCTTAATAGTGGAAACAGCCTATCTGTTTGCGGTATAGGGCTATCAGTATCATATGATAGCTAGAAGAAGGGGGTGCAAGTATTCTTGACGCCTCCGGGGGTTTCCGGCAAGCCGCCGGCATGCCGGAGGTCGCTCCAGCAGAGTTTCTGGCATTAAGACAGACAATGTTTAAAGTCAAATATATACCAGGGTGGCGGCCGCCGGTACAACGGCGGCACGCCGGCAGGGGAGCGGCGGCTCCGGCAGTCGGAGGATGCCGGTTTGGTGACTGGGATAAGGATGGTTAAAGCGGAACCGGTTTGCCGGCAGTAGAAGCCGGCACTCCGGCGGCCGACCGGCGAGCGGACGACAAGCTAGGAGGGAGGAGAGCCACCGGTAGGAGCCGGCGGCAGTCGGCAGTCCCCCGGCACACAGGGGGCTGGCGGCAAGGGTAGGGAGAGTCACCAAGGTAGGAGGCAGGTATTGCCGACAGTAGAGGCGGCAAGAGACCAGCACCCAGATAGTGAGAGAGACAGGGGGGGGGGAAGGGATGCAGGAAGTTCAGTCATGGACTCCGGACATCCCCCCCCCCTGAGAGGGTGTACCCATGATAGAGGCAGGCTCTATCATCCAGGAGCAGGGGTCACTGAGGACCGGGAGCTAGGTAGCCCAAGGGAGGGCTAGGGGACACCCAAAAAGGGGGAGACCCCCATATGCAGAACACATCTAGAGACTAACCCCATAGGACACTATGAAGGGTATATGTACCAGAGCGGACTGCACATGGAAGCTCGGGTAGCCCTACTACTCCACCTTAAGGAGGAGTTGTAGGACAGGGGACAGATGGGTATAGACTAACCTAAGCATAGGCTAGGCTATACAAGAGATAGGTGGGGAAGGGAGTAGAGAGAAGTCTTCCAAGGAAGGGTTTCTGTACCAGAGCGGCCACTAGGGAAAGGGAGGACACTCCCTAACCTAAGATAAGGCAGATCGGCTAAAACGGTGCATGAGTACAGTTTCAGCAGGGAACAGAGAAACCTTCCTAACCCAACCTAGAGCAGGGCTAAAGGTCCTGAACTAGGAAAGGAAGAAGACATATCGCTATCGCAGGATAGTCATAGACTAATCCTAGCCATAGAGGTAGGGCTAGCCTAACCTCACTCTCGGACGCAACCCTAAGGGGGGTTCATTCCCTTAGGGAGGACTGAGAGGCGATAATTACTCTATTAGACATTTGATCCCTTTACTCAGAAAAGGAATCAAGGCTAAATAGAGGGAATGCCAAGGCAGGGGATGAAGGAAGCATATAGGGGTCCTACAAGTAGGTTAGGTTAGAAAGAGGCACTAACTAACCTATCCCCTATATGGTCCCTGAAGGCGAAAAACATTTGCATCACGGTCAAAAGTATTGTAAAATAATGCCACTATCTTCATAACTTAGCCTAGGATCACTAATAAATCATGCATGAACACTTATATGCAGGCTCTCTGGCCTGGGGGCTATAGTAGCCGACTGGTATGAGGTCAATCGATGACCGATAAAAAGCGTCGAAACACGATATAAAAGTTCCTAGCTATGAAGACTAAATAAACTAATGTATTCGATTAGTAAATAAGGCCGGAAGCGTTGTTGTGGCTAACTAAGTAAGGCATGCATAACAACAACGACGCCATAAAATGGCGGGTCCGGTAGAGGCACAGCTCTGCCACAAAACAGCAATTATCTCGGAAAGTAATATTTACTTTACGGTCAGAGTTTAACTAAACAATACTGGAACCTTGTACTCAACTTTCCAGAAGATGGTGAGGCTGAAGGTAACGACATAACGTAGATGCAAATCGATAAATGAAGCACAGGGAAAATCCGTCTAAGTAGGGCAAGCTACTAAACAAAGGATGAAGACGGACGTGACGTCATTTGAGCAATGGCGCCCGTTTGTTTACGTCTCGAGTATCAGTAGTAGCCACGAATGAGATTAGCTATGGAACGGCTCCCAGCCATTCTCAACCCTTACACACCGAAGCATTAACTCTGTTCGGGGTGTAGATAGCTATGTGGCGCGTTCAGACATGCGTCCCCTGTTGATATACGATGTCTTAAAGGGAAACCTTTGGGATACTCGCTCCAGAAGTTAGAATTCTGTGATAACCTGTGGTTAAATTCTCTGGGAATATCTTAGTAGTTTTATACCCAAGGAAGCTACCAAAAAGGAACCTTCCATCAGGACGCCATGGCTTGAGCCCAAATATATATATATATATATATATATATATATATATATATATATATATATATATATATATATATATATATATATATATATATATATATATATACATACATATATATATATATATATATATATATATATATATATATATATATATATATATATATATATATACATATATATATAAGGGATTTTGACGAAGGAAAAATCTATTTCTGGGGAGAGACCTGTGACGCCCGGCGAAAAAGTCCTTCTTTGTACTTTTTCTGATATAAATCTTCCAAATATACCAGAGAAAATTAAAAGCATGGAATGCAGAGGTTACAACCCTCGCGCGAGCACCTTGTTGGTGTCGTATATCTAAAAAGGGCGTTTGTAAAACACTATTCACAGGCTGTCTCCCATTTAGATAATCCCTTCATCAAAGGGGGAGGGCCGTGACAGGCCCTAGAGAATACAGTTGGGATACCCTACCGACACCTACCACTCGCGCTCACCAGGTCATCCTTCTGCAAGAACATATGGCTTGGCAAGGAAAAGGGTGGGTCCGTACAAAAATAATCGGGAAGGGTTTCGCCGGGCGTCACAGGTCTCTCCCCAGAAATAGATTTTTCATTCGTCAAAATCCCTTTTCTGGGTCGACCTGTGACGTCCGGCGAAAAGGTACCAGAGAATGCCTTCCAAGCCCAATAAAATAATAACATAATGAGGAGAATACAATCACCATGTACGACAATACTATGATATAATAAAGTAATCGTCCAATTACCAACCAGCCAAATGACATAGGGAACGTAAGGTTAAATAATAATGACGACAAGGAACCAACTGAGTGTCGAATCGCAAAAGTCATCAAACCTTACATGTCTAAGTATATCTAAACATTAAAGGAACGGTAACTACAATAACAGTTAAACCATAGGAATTAAACATGGCAAAAATCATAGGGCTAACGAACTACCAAGGAGAGCGGCTACGTGGTGTGAGTGGTGGGTAGGAGGGAGAAGAGAAGAGATGGAAGAAAGGAAGAAGAGGAGATTAATGGGGAGAGATAAGGCTCCCCTCTGCCATCGTCGGGTATTTAAGGGCCTGTAAGATCTTTAGATATTGGCGTTTGACAACCATAGGGGATTTCCAACCCGTATATTTTTTAAAATCATCAAAGTCCCTGTTCTGGAAGTCATTGTTGGAGGCATTTACTGTCCGTATATCATGAGCCTGGGGAAATGATTCCGGATTAGTATGTTTAATGAAGTAGAGGATTTGTTGCCTGATACCGTGAATGGAAATAGTACCTCCTTGTTCCCTGATAACCAAGGGGCCAGACGAGCGGGTGGCAGTTCTAGCTAAAAAGGGGCTTGAGAGTGTGACTGTACACGGAGAAAAATCCTGGGGATGAAGAATAATCTTCCGAGAGGAGCACCTATTTTGCGGATCCTCATTTTTTAGCTAGGGAAGCTTTGTCTGGAAAAGGAGTACTTCGGCTGAAGGGAGGAAATCTATGTTTTCCGGGTTTCATGAGAGCTGCTAGTTCTGATGTTCCATCACCTGAGGCCATAGCCGTTAGAAATAAAGTCTTCCTAAGAAGAGTGATATAAGAGCAGGATTCATTGTCCGTGTCCATCGCAAGTTTGAGAACACCGTTCAGAGACCAAGAGTCCTTTTGTGGCCGAACCGAAGGTCGAAGCCTAGCACATGTTTTTGGGGTTGATGAGAAATAGGAATCAGCTAGGTTAATGTTGAACCCTACAAGGTAGATCTTCTTCAAAGCTGACTTGATGGTGGTTAAAGTGCTAACTGTTAGGCCTTTGTCAAATAGGAACCTCAAGAAAGAGATGGCTAAATGCGGGGACATACGAGTATGGTCTGCACTCTTAGGGGACCTACTAGTTGTTAACGGCCGAATCATAATGGCGAATTGTCGAGTCCCTTTTTTGTCCCATTCGATGAAGAGATCGTTTCCGGTTCAATGTTCGCATCTCTACGAGCTGCCAACTTCCTGTAGTCCACAAAGTTAGAGTTTTGGCTATCTTTGAGTAATCTGACACAGTGAGTTTGGATACTCGGGTCAGTTTGAGGAACGGGATCCGGATGGGACTGAGTTTCAACTCGAGGAGGAGAGGAAACCAACTGTTCTTGGCCAGTGAGGTGGTACTAAAGCCACTGCGCCCCGGAAGGAGCGTAGTTTGTGTAAAAGTTTTTAGAAGATTCCCTGGGGGAGATAGGGAAATCTTCTTCTAATGGTTCCAATCCCGGGGTAATGCGTCCATGGCATAAGCCCGAGGGTCCAGGGTTGGGGTCACATAACAAGGAAGTTAGTGATTCATCTGAGTTGCGAATAGATCTACCTGGAGGCCTGGAACGAGCCTGAGTATCCACCGGAATGAAATTATGTCTAGAGACCATTCTGACTCCAGTGGATCCGTCCTGGATAGTGAGTCCGCTCTCACATTCTGGCCTCCCGCTAGGTGAGGTGCTGACAGGAACCAGTTCTCTTCTGTTGCCCAGTCGAAGATAGTGACCAGGATCTGATTCAGGTTGGGTGACTTGGATCCTCCCCTGTTGACGTAGTGTACTGCGTCTGTGCTGTCTGACACTACTCTGATGTGGGTCGACCTCGGAGGAGAGTCTCTCTTCAGGGTCAAGAACACTGCCATGGCTTTGAGAACAATGATATGGGACTGTTTCATGGAGAGTGACCAAGAACCTGAAACATCTGATGTTCGGAGTAATCCCCCCCATCCACTTAGAGACGCGGCTGTATGGAATGTCACTTGTGGAGGTGGGAATTGTAGAGGAACCGATTTGGAGAGGTCCTTCGGTTCGGACCATGGGCGTAGTCTCATTTTCAAGACAGAGGGGACCTTCGAGACCATGTCTCTTATAGGTACTGTAGCTCTCTTTCTCCAAACTCGATTGATGTCTTTGAGTTTGGCTTTTATTAGATCTGTTACTGAAGTGAATTGGAAAAGTCCGAGGATACTTTCTAAGGCTCTTCAGACACCTGTTTGTGTTTGAGAAAATTTTTTGATCTTGGAAACTATTCCTCTTACCTTTTGGAAGGGAGAGACAACGTGTGCTTCGAAAGGTCCCACTGAATGGCTAACCATTCTAAGCGGACTGATGGTTGCAGGCGAGATTTTTTGGAGATTGACCCGAAATCACAGGTTGTCGAGAAATTGAAATAATTCCTTCGTAGCTCTGTTGCCTTCTATGACCGGCCGGGCCCAAATGAGCCAACCGGCCAGATAAGCAATGATCTGTATCTCTTGGTTCCTGAGTTGTTCTAACACTCTCTCTCCCAGTTTCGTGAATATCCTGGGATCAATGTTGAGGCCAAAGGGCATGTCTTGAACACAAAGGCTTTCCTGCTTAGGCGGAAACCCAGATAAGAAGAGAAGTTTCGAGCTAAAGGCGCAAGATAATAGTCGTCGGTAAGATCGACAGAGGTGGTGACGGTCCTACAGGGAAGTAAGGTCCATACCTGAGAGATAGTCAACATCCGGAACTTGTCGCAGAGAATGTAAGAGTTTAGCTTGACAAGTCCAGGTCCACTCTCAATGCCGCCAAGCCTTTTCGGAATTGTGAACAGGTGGCTTTGGAACTTCAGTGATCGATCCCGTTTGATTGCTTCTTCTTGAGTAACCCTGTGGTGTACTCTTCCAGGATGGGAGTGGATTTCTGGGAGAAGGTCACTGGTGGAGGAGGAGGACCTTGTGGCCATTTTCACCTCAAAACTTTAGAGATTATGCTATGAGCCCACAGACCGAAGGTCCAATGGTCTCAAAAGTGGTAAAGTCTACCCCCTACCGGGACCACCGCGTTGTGAGGGGGTGAATCTAGGTACTTTCCTTCTCCGAGCCCCCTTTTTTCTAGGTCCGTCTCGATGTCGAGACTGTCTTCTACTCCTGTAGCTTCCTCTCTGGTGTCCACGAGAGGAGCCTGAGGGTTCGGATCTAGGGCTGTATGCAGGTAAAACATCCCAACGGGGTTGGGCTGTGTACCTGGTGAATCAGTGAGGTAGACCACCTGATGAGGGGGATTTGGATGCATAGACGTCGAATCAGAGGGAGGCTGTGATGACGAGTGGGTAACCGACTATCGATTCCTGTCTGATAGAGGCCTCAGACAGAACGTATTTCCCACAACTAACCCGATCAGACCATCAAACGTGTAGGTCGAATTGGAAGGGCAGATCTTGGAATTATCGTACCCCCCAGACTGACAACATCCTGGTCCAGACAGATCGGGCCTGCCCTTTAGGAAATAATACTGTTACCTTCGGTACCTTGTCTAACCTAACCAAGGCAATCTCTTTCAATCGAACGAATCCGTTGAACGGGAATTCTAGTACCTGGGAGTAAATTCTAGGTCCCCCAGAGGGAGGACATCTATGCCATCCAGATTTATGGTACCATCTATATATGGAACATGTAAGGCAAATCTCTATGCGTTGTTTTTATCGAAGGAGGTTACTTCGATATGCCTGGGGCTGTAGGGGGAAACTTCTGAGTTCCTGAACGGATCCGACTCACTACCATACTTTTGAGCTCCGTCATAGCCCCTTGGTTTTCCCTAGAATGTGTTGCTTTTAGCAGTCACGGTTTATGCAGGGTAACATGAACATCAGGATCCATTAAGGGTCCTAGGTCGGTGACATAGGTAATTGCAAAGCTGAAGGCTCAAAATACATCCCCACCTACCTGTCCGTCCATGGGGTCGTCGTCCAACCTTAGAGAGGACACTCTGAGGAGATAGGGACCTCTAGATGGAGCATTTCTTCCCAACCTTGATAACCAAGGGCGGAGAGCCTCTCTTGCAGGCCAGAGAGATTCATCATCATCCTGACGGGAACCATGTAGGCGAACCTTCTGTAAAAGAAAGGGGACATAAGTCTGGATGTTCCTTGAACTTTGGTTAGTGATCCTATTCACAGGCTGGGATCAGCTGTATAACTCATAAAAATCAATTTTAAAGAAAAATCATTTAATGTACTATCTTTTGGGGTATAGTTCGACACTTGTATTCATGAAATGTGACACTGTTGGCGCATCCGCCACAGGTTGGCCACCCCTGACTCAGACGTTCAGAACCGGGTCTAACATTATTTAATGACTATTAGTATTCTATTGATTCATCTGTTCACTGACCAGAGTTTCAAGGAACAGTAGATAGCCTCTCATGGCATGGTTAGTCTCGACCCGG